>NC_134568.1:121180395-121320395 GCF_050947875.1 Dermacentor variabilis | reverse complement strand
ACACGTGCGCGCACACACACACACGCCCGTACACAGAGAAACGCGCCCGCACACACGCACAGACACACGCACGCACGCAGACACCCATACACGAACGCACACGTGCACACACACACACACACACCCGTACACAGAGAAACGCGTCCGCACACGCGCACAGACACACGCACGTACACAGACATCCACACACACACGCACACACACGTAGAAGCAACACGCACACGCACACACCGTCAGACAAACATGCACGCACACACATGCACGCACACACACGCACGTACACACACAGACGCACATACACGCACGCACACACGTACGCACGCACAGACACATACACGCATACAGACACACATGCACACACACGCTCACACAGACACACTCATGCACGCACGCAAGCACCCACGCACTCGAACACACGTACATACACGGACTCAACACACACGCACGCACAGGTTCATTATGCAAGAAAGAGGTGAGGTGTGCAGACAGGACACAAGAGTAGAGGTTCTCTTTGCCTGATACATTTTAGGTTATTCTAATGCAAGAAATTACGGAATAAACACTATATCGTCCACTAATCCAAAACAGTACTGTGGTAAAATACAAATACAATACAATTCAATAAAAATATTACAACTTCATGTGAGCGGGAGGAAGTTTCAGTCCAGTTCCCAGAGTTGGACGGCATCAGAGCTGCTAATAGGATTCTACGCTGGACTCACACAGCATTCGCCTGACATGCGACCCGCTGGGATTCACCAAAGGGCGATAAATATAGACAGCTGTCACCGGATCTCCGAATTGGCCAGAGGAGTGAATGCACTGAAAAGACCCGATCTGGGCAGTAACCGACCCGACTTGGACAGTGAGACAAAATGGAACAAAAAGAGCGGTGAATGGTGGCTGCAGAGTGCGTGAATTACTGGCATTTCATGAAGCTTTCCCGGGGTCAATGGTTCCTGAACTTTCAACTATCACAGACCCCGCGATCCCGGCACAGGTCATTAAAGGACATCCTAGGATATATATATATATATATATATATATATATATATATATATATATATATATATATATATATATGTATGCTTATTTATTATTATTTTGCTTAATACGAAAAAGTTGCATCCACCAATAAAGAGGTTGGCAGGGCTAATAGTATGCTTCATGCGGTGAGGGTTACGTTATATTGTATTATGTCCCTTGCAGTGAGTTACTAAAGGAAAACATTAAGTTGAAGTTTGCAAAACGGGCGCGCAGAAGTCAATCGTACATTTCATAAACGCATTTCTCGTCAGTCGACGCTCGTCATCAGTACATCTTCGTTGTGCTCCCCACGATCGACCTTGAAGTGTCGCGAGGGCTGCAGGCCACGCATTGATAACCACTTATCTGGGTCAATGATCAAGCAATCAATAAACCAATCTGTGCATTTTACAATCCCACCCTATTGTTTCCATTAAGAAGAAAGGAACAGTTCATGTTTGGTTGGTGAAAATACAAGGTGGAGGAGCAGGAGGAAATAAGGAGAGAAATCATAATACAAAAGATTACAAAGGTCAAAGACCTGGGCAACTATAATGGGCATGGCGCTATAATTTGATATAAATCTGTGGGAAAATAGCTCTAGGCAGGAAGTCTATTCTAGCATTATACGCATCACTATACTAAATGAAGCGGCGTTCTTTTGCGCCACCCATCTTGTGCGAAAAGGACCGTAGAATACCATTGTGTTCCTGCATGGCATAAATGTTGCGTTGTGCTCACTGTCTACTGGCTCTTTTTCCTACTGTGAACAGTTGCGTTCTTACAAAAACTAATCTGTTCTTTTAGATAATTCCACGTTCCTTGGAAGCGCCACATGTGTGCGAGCTGCTTGATTCCTGTGGGGTGGTGTTGGTGGAGTGCATGGCATATAAGCTCTGCTATGTCCGGCCTATTCAGTATGTCTGCTTTATTTGTTCGTCCCTTCTGTAGACTTGGTTTAATGCCACGTGAATAAGAGATTACGCGTCTGTCACATTGACGCATTTATTCGAGAAGCGTCCATCGCTGGGTTAGATGATGCAGCATTGCTTTTTGAGGGTCAAAACAGCGCATAAAAAGACGACGACAAGAGCAAGGAGAACACACAACACGAAACGCTCGCTAACAACCTGGAGTGTTTACTGCGAAGACAGCGATAACAAATACAAAAAGAAAACCAATACGGGACTGCAAGAAGCACTGTAGCATGATAAAACATATGTGGAGTCCCACGCGCCCATTCTTTTACGCATTGTCAAGGTAACCGATTTCTTTTTTAGTTAGATCTATAGACGAGGTGCTCACACGCGCTTCACTTCTTTTCCTAATAGCATGCACTTTGGCGATCAGACGAGCATATGTGCTGCGGCAATGTTCTATCACCTGGCACTTTTTGAAGTCTGAAGCCCATCCGCAAGACCGGCAATGACGGAGCCATGTTGCTAACTTGGTTTTGGCGATGGTTGTTGGCATATTCACTGGGCCGCTGCTTTAGACAACGACCCACCTGGCCAATGCAGGTCATTTTTACAGAAGACGGGTGGCGGAATCTCCATACCAAACTTCGACCGCGGAATCGACATACCAAGAAGGTCTTGTCCACTCGTTGATTTTACTTGCAATGCGATCGCACCATAAGCTTTGCGGATGAATGACCAAACAGTACCCAAAATACGAACGCACCGATTGTTTGGTGCCATCAACGTTACAGATTTCTCGTGGTACCTACACATACAAATCAATTGGCCGGCGTTATGGACCTTCTCGCATTCAGTACAGCCAATGCTGCAGCTGTAAGAAGCACCATTTTGGGCTGCCTCTGTGACAGCTTACTCGCATTAAAAGTACCTTATGGACAGATATTAATGTTCACAAGCACACGAACAAAAAGATAGCAAAAATAAAAGACAGACAGGACATCGCTCCCTTTTTGGTTATATTTCGGTGCGTACGCTGGTGCGGGCTTCAAGATCTGTCAATTATGAGCATGACCCAACTAACCCGACTCGTTATCTTGCTGAAAAAAATAATAATTCGGCGGAACGCATTTCACGATAACTGTCGACGTTAATGAGTTAGCATTGAATCAATATAGCGACACAACGTATTGCTACCGTTGAAACGAGTTATGTATGAGGCGTGCACTGCAGTGGGACTCCTCTTTCGCTCTTCCCTTAGTGCGCTCGGCTTCATCTAGTGCCGCCGCCGCAAAGCCTACGCGTGGTTGCCAAAATGCGGGGTGAGCCGGTGCGTGAGAAAGATGAGAAGCGCGTCATATGACAAATGGGCTCCTCTCTCGCGCTTTTTTATGGACATTCTGCACCATCTAGTGGCGCTGTCAATAAGTTCGCGCATAGCCTCCGAGACGAGAAGCGTCTTGCGACGGTGCCTGCAAACGATGATAATTGTTCCCACTCCTGTTGCACATTCAAGGGCACACCCTTACAAAAATGACTTTAGACTGTCTATAGAAAGTCTATAGACTTTTCATAGACGACCTTTCCTTTCTATAGATTTGGACTTTTGTTGATATAAAGTCTATAGACTGTCTATAGACGAAAGTCGATAAAGTTTCTATTTCTTTTTGTCTATTCGCAGTCTATAGACGGTCTATAGAAAAAAGTCGATAAGGTGTTTGTTTCCTTTTTGTCTGCTTCCCCTCTATAGAATGCCTACAGACGAAAGTCGACACAGTCTCTATCTATTTTTGTCCATACTTTGTCTTTAGACTTTCTATAGACGAAAGTCGATAGGGTTTCTATTTCTTTTTGTCTATTCGCAGTCTATAGACGGTCTATAGAAAAAAGTCGATAAGGTGTTTGTTTCCTCTTTATCTGCTTCCCCTCTATAGAATACATACAGACGAAAGTGGATACAGTCTCTATCTATGTTTGTCCATACTTTGTCTATAGACTTTCTATAGACGAAAGTCGATAGGGTTTCTATTTCTTTTTGTCTACTCACAGTCTATAGACGGTCTATAGAAAAAAGTCGATAAGGTGTTTGTTTCTTTTTTGTCTGCTTCCCCTCTATAGAATACCTACAGACGAAAGTAGACACAGTCTCTATCTATCGTTGTCCATACTTTGTCTATAGACTTTCTATAGACGAAAGTCGATAGGGTTTCTATTTATTTTTGTCTATTCGCAGTCTATAGACGGTCTATAGAAAAAAGTCGATAAGGTGTTTGTTTCCTTTTTATCTGCTTCCCCTCTATAGAATACCTACAGACGAAAGTGGATACAGTCTCTATCTATTTTTGTCCATACTTTGTCTACAGACTTTCTATAGACGAAAGTCGATAGGGTTTCTATTTCTTTTTGTCTACTCTCAGTCTATAGACGGTCTATAGAAAAAAGTCGATAAGGTGTTTGTGTCTTTTTTGCCTACTTCCCCTTTATGGACTACCTATAGACGAAAGTGGATACAGTATCTATCTATTTTTGTCCATACTTTGTCTATAGACTTTCTATAGACGAAAGTCGATAAGGTTTCTATTTCTTTTTGTCTACTCGCTGTCTATAGACGGTCTATAGAAAAAGTCGATAAGGTGTTTGTTTCTTTTTGTCTATTTCCACTCTATGGACTACTTTTAGACGAACGTCGATACAGTGTCTATTTATTTTTGTCCATATACTTTGTATATAGACTTTCTGTAGACGAAAGTCGATAAGATTTCTATTTCTTTTTGTCTACTCGCAGTCTATAGACGGTCTATAGAAAAAATTCGATAGGGAGTTTGTTTCTTCTTTGTCTACTTCCCCTCTATATGGGCTACCTGTAGACGAAAGTTGATACAGTTTCTATTTATTTTTGTCCATACTTTGTCTGTTGACTCTCTATATTATGGACAATAGTCGACAAGGTTTCTATTTTTTTCTCTACTCCTGGTGTATTGAATGTCTATAGAAGAAAGTCGATAATATGTAATTCCGAGTTCCCATACCCCCCGCCCTCTGCGAACGCGATGATATGGCACTGGTTCATGCACGACGGCACCGCAACCCCGGCGCGGCGGGCAAACCGTGCAGACTGCTAGTCTGCGTTCGGTGCAGCTGCACCGAACGAGGATCGCGGCGGAGCAGGCACCGTCCGAGTCACCAAGGTCTTCCAGGCACCCGAAGGCCCTAAACCTGGCTGCTTCCCGGACGTACACTTCGCGAAGACCAGGTGGTGAAGGTCAGATGGTGAAGATGTGGCAAAGGGGGTGAATAAGTGGCGAAAGCCCGCAGACCAGGTGGTGAATTCACCACCTCTGAGTTGTCGTGGTCTTGCATGTCTATAGATTAACAATAGACAAACATCGTTAATCTGGGCCCAACCCGTGTACGCTGTAACCAAGCGCAGGTACCGGTGGATAATACATAGCTGCATTTGATATAAGCCACTAAAGTTGTATACTGCTGAGATTGCTATAGAGCCTATTTGTAGACTTTAGTATACACATAGTGTATACCTCCGCATTTGTTGACCACATATGATCTACGTAGTCACTCTCGGCAATCCCAAGACAGTCTTCACAGTTGTCGCATCACTTTTGCGGCAGTAGAATAACGGAAGCAAAACGCCGATCCAATTGTTAAATATATGTTATGAACGCCAGCTTCAGATACAAGTGGATTCGAAACAGGCATCAAGCTAACAGCAAAGACACTCGTAATGTTTGTAGCTGACAACGCGGACTTTGTGAATGTGCCATGAACCGATGTCGCGCATGTGGTGTTCGCGTTGTGTGTCGTCCGATTCTCGGATACTTTTCACATTGTCTTCATATCTCGGCTGCGTCAATAACATCGGGCGACTTTTGTTGCCTAATATCCTGCACTATAAACTCATCAACGTTTCTCATTCACTTAAAATAGGTGCCAAATTCTCTGAGCCCACCCAGTATTTCGCCGGCGGTATGCCTGCGCAGCCACGCATATGAGTACCTCAATGCTGTACTGATTGCTTTGACCTATCATCGGAACAGAAAATTAGCACTAACATACGTGCGGGCATCACATTTAGCGGTACGCTGGAAGATATGCTACAAATACGCTGTATTACTCATCGACGCTGGCAATAATGCGTCTAAAACGTCTGAAGGGCCCCGTAACGGCTTTTACAAACAGCGCATTCATGTTAGCGTTCCAGTCTGATACGATAGCCCACAGCGTTTGTCTTACAACCTGCCAGCGCATATCCTTCGTCCACGAAAAAAATGCATAACGGAAAAGAAAAGCCACCCGTTCCGGCGCGCATGGCGCGCAGAGAGAGAGAAAGAGACAAAGAAAAAAATGAAGGAGGAAAAGGCGCTCACACTCCTCCGAGCGCGCACGCCCTCCGCGCGGAGCTCCTGCGCATGCTCGGAGTTCTTGCGCATGCGCGGCGGTGCGCCGTCTCAACGAGCGCGCCAGGCACGTAAACGGTTGTGCCGGTGTGCGGTGTCTCCCTGAACGTTGGTGTCTGTGTATGCGTGTCTTCTTTGTGGCATCACAAGTCAACTACATTGAATGGTAAGCTTTATCAAAGACGTTTTGCGTCAATACCTCATGATTATGTGAGCGCATTTCGTAGCGCGAACCGGCTGCACGTAGCGCAGGCGACTCGGGTATAGTGTCGGTTTGTCGTTGACATGGTTTGATAACGCGCTCCTGTTCTCGCTTCTACTATACGGAATGTTTTACGGCGAGCGATCGCTCGTGCTTGTTGATTTTATCATTATAGCTTAGGTGCGTAAAAAAGGAAGTACACCATGTTTTATCATGATACTGAGCTACCACTAAGCGGATTGTGTGTGTTGGGCAGCCAGTGTGGTAGATCTCATTTAGTGGCGCTTGATCCGGCCGCGATGAATGCTGCACCGTCTGTGTAGCGAAATTCTCGTGACACGCTTTACGCATATATCTCGAAATTGTGTTAGCATCAAGAATTTTCAAACAGACAGGCATAGTTGAATAACTGCTAGCGTACTAGGATGAAAGGCCGTGTTTGCGGGGCATGCATCAGCAGTGTGTGCGCTGCCGTTTTCGCATAGTTTAAAAGTAGCAGTATTTTTAAGGTTCCTGGCAACCAATCTAAATAATTTTGGGAAGTTACAGCAAGCAAAACACGAGACTTGAAGAAATATCTAGTAGAAATCTCTAGATTCACCCAATCTATTTATATGCAACCACAAACGCTTTTGGAGCATGAAACCTGCGATAAGCTTAGTCACTTGCAGCTCCGCAACTTAGCCGAAAAAATTAGAGAACAATAAATTAGTCGCTCCGGGAACACCTTTACACGTTTCAAACTGAAGGCATTGCGTTTGACGGTAGTTGGAAGATTTGTTTTTTGTCTCTTTTTTAAACAATTTAGCAGCAGAAGTTATCTTTCGAGCTATATGAAAAGCGTTAAGCGGCTTCCGATGCTTCGGCGTTCTGTAGTTTACGTGCTCTTAATCACAAGGCAGCTGCTGGCGCAGATTCGCATTGTGCTAATCGTGCATGGTATGAAGCCATTGTCGTGCGTAATAAGTGTTCCGGTTTTCATTACTGTTGCATGTAGCGCCGTCGTCTTGGACAGACTGCATACAATATGCGCTGTACAAAAGAAAAAAAGAGCCAGATTATCAATTTGGTGGTCTTTTCTAAGTAGATAACGCACAGATTATTCAAATAATTCAGTGGGCATTGCATTTGTTCTACCCTTATCAACACACCTAAAAGATCGTAACATGTTTTAGTTGATAAGTAACCTGATCAGTACGCCCCCATTCATGTGCATTCTACTGAAAGTGTGGCAAATATATTCATCTCGAAGTATGAGAAAAGAGACATTGCAGACTGTTCTAAGCGGAAGTAAATTGCAAATCTTAACGTGATTGTTCAAAACTGCAGTCAGTATGCTGAGCATGTTCGTTCGGCACGGGCATATTGTATTGACACCTGAAAAATGTGCACAGTCCAGCCGGGTATCTTTGTTTCAACAAGTATTATTATAGGAATCGTTTGGGATTCTCGCATTTCCTTTATTTTTATAAGTACACTGTGTGTCACATGAACCTGTCCTAAAACGAAACGTACCGTTGCTGGCACCGGCGACCATTACGGTTGTCTAACTGCTTATCATACTGTAGTATAACGAAACATCATAATGGTACTGATTAATATTCCCATGTAGTCTTTAGTCAGAGGTAAACAAAGTTAACTAGAGGCATAAGTGATGAGAGCAAATTATATTGAAAACTACTACTGAAGCGTAAAAATAACTAATTGTATAACTCATTGTATAGTTTTTCCTCACATTGTTGCATTTGCTTTACGTGTGTCTCTGTGTCTTCCGTGCTGTACTCGTGTGGCCATCAATTACGAACTTGCCGAAGCCCTTGTCAGCTTTATTAATCAAGGGATTCAAGTCAGTTGAATCTAACACTGCATGTCAAGTGACTGACGTGTTATTCGTTTTATCTAAATATTATGGACTGGCAGTACTTGGCAAGCATTAAACCACAATATTTTTTTTATTACACTTAAGCTGCAGGCGTCATAGATTGCCAGAAAATTTTCATGAGAACAGCCAGGGAAGGCTTGGAAAAAGATCGGGAAATTTTAAAATGGCCACATAGGTATGCTGTCTTGTTATATGTCATACAAAGTTTCCAGAGAATCTCTGAGTTAAATATATTTTTAAAACGTTTCACCTGTTAAAATTGAAGGAAATTGGTTCCATTTATTGAAAAATAAAAGAAAGTCAAGCTTACTGACAAGGCATTTCTTACTCAATATGTGTTTTTTTTGCGTTAACTAAACGTCCTGAACCTTGATAGCCTAGAAAAAATTTTCATCTTTCAAAGCACCTTAAATAATTTACTGTAATAGAATTCATTCGAACTATACTATCAGTTCTGTTTCCTAGGAGGTGCATATCTGTCGTGACATGACACAAAGTGCTCGTGTGGTATTTCGGGTACTCATGTGGTATACCTAACTTGGAAACCTGTTAGCACGCCCAAGAGGCCTCATTACCTGTAACAAATTAAGTGACCATATCGATACAATCAGCCCATCTGCCTTCCGTTGAAGTTATGGCCAATCACCCATTCATTTAAAAGTATGAGAAAGACATTTAAATGTGTATTAAGCAAAATAAATTACAATCTTAGGCATGATACTGTGAATATTCCAGTCACGTCTTCTGAAAATATCCCTCTGCACGGGCATACTTAACTACCAGCCAAAAAGAATGCACAGACAGCCCAACTGGGTAACGTTTCAGCAATAAATATAGAGACCATTTGGGATAAGTACAATAATGCATCATATATGAACGTGTCATAAAAGGGAACATACTGTTGCTGGCACGAGCAGCAGTTGTGACTGTTTAATTGTTCACCATACCATGCAATAAAACATTCTATAAAGGTGCTGATTTGTATTGACAAGCAGCCATTAGTCATAGTTAAACCGCATTAAGTATTGACTTCGATGGTTTGAGCAAATATATTAAGCTGCTTAATGAACACACAAAGAATATACACTTGTCATTTTTGCCTCATATTGCTGCATCTACTTATTTGCAGCATACACCTGCAGCACCTTTGGGACTAATGACACAAAGGTCAAGGCCAGCCTGGCGACCATGCTTGCCAAGGAGTAGTGTAAATATTTAATCTGTTTCCATAATAGCATACGACATGAATTTAAGGAATTCATCTATTATATCGAGCAATAAAAACGGTGAATGCATTGCTGGCGCATTTGTTTTATTTTTCGCACTGCATGATTCAGCACTATATAAATTCTTTCTGTTTGTGCAACATATATGAAAGTACAGCTGGTTCAGAAGCATTATTAATCTACTAACGGTAATGCATAAGTGCAGATGAAAAGGAACAGGTGCACATGCATAAATACATTCAAAACTTTTTGCTACCGCATGTAAACAAAAATGTAAACTAACTTGTAGATAGCCGCTATGGAGTTATGGCCTTATACACTCTTTGTAGACTTGTCTATAAGATGTCTGTGTATATAGAGTGCCTATAGATTAAAAAAAATTCATATTTGTTAACAAATGTCTGCAGAATGTCATAGAAAAAAAGTGTATCAGACTATAAAGTTCTGTTTTTGTAGACTGAAGTCTATAGAATGTCTATAGACTATCTATATACATTTGTATATAGACATTCCATAGACTTCAGTCTACAAAAGTAGGACTGTATATATAGTTCTACTTTTGTAGACTGAAGTGTATAAAATGTCTACGGACAAATCTCATTTGTAGACATTCTATAGACTTCAGTCTACAAAAGTAGAACTGTAAGCCTATACACTTGTCCATAGACAGTCTATAGACAGTCTATAGACTCAGACTTCTTATAGACTAGTCTATAAAAAGTGTATGGCCATAAGTCTCTAGACTGTCTATAGGCAGTGTATAGACAGTCTATAGACTCAGACTTTTTATAGACTAGTCTATAAAAAGTGTATGGCCATAAGTCTATAGACCGTCTATAGACAGTCTATAGACTCAGACTTCTTATAGACTAGTCTATAAAAAGTGTATGGCCATAAGTCTATAGACAGTCTATAGACAATCTATAGACTCAGACTTTTTATAGACTAGTCTATAAAAAGTATGGCCATAAGTCTATAGACTGTCTATAGACTGTGTATAGACAGTCTATAGACTCAGACTTTTTATAGACTAGTCTATAAAAAGTGTATGGCCATAAGTCTATAGACTGTCTATAGACTAGTCTAAAGAAATGTCTATAGACAGTCTATAGACTCAGACTTTTTATAGACTAGTCTATAAAAAGTGTATGGCTATAAATCTATAGACTGTCTATAGACTAGTCTAAAGAAATGTCTATAGACAGTCTATAGACTTCATAGACAAATGTCTATAGACTGTCTATGGACTTTCTATAAAAATTTTTGTAAGGGCATACTCAGTGACCCGAGTTGCTGAGAGGTTTATTGAAGAGCGGCACACACCCAGTTAATTCATGGTGCCGCCCGCGTAAGCGTTGGCGTGAACGGCGTTCATTGAAGTTTGGCACATAAACACTGCATTTCTGTCGCAGTCTGGTAAAGCATCTTGTTGCTATGCTTAAGTAAACCTCGATACGTGGGTTCGATAACGCTCAGCATCGGATAAACTTGAGGGATCTTTTTTTGCCGTTGTAGTATGGTGCATACCTTGTTACCTAAGCTGTCTTTCAAGACATTCATTGAAGAGCGGTATATATCTCCTGGTACATCTAAGTGGCACATACCCAGTGCTCTGAGTCAGCGTCAAAAAGTTTTTTCGAACATTGGTACCTACCAAGTCCCGCGTCTACAGTGATCCATGTCGGCGTGAAAGAGGTTCGTTAAAGAGCGGCACGTGTGTGCATATTGCCACATATTCAGGTACCTTAGTTGATCTAATGGTTGGGTTCAGACCTTCTGCCCCCAGCACAGTAGCCTTATGTGCTACCCATTGGACCACGGATTTCCCAGTGACACAGGTAAGCGGGAAAACGATTAGAAACATACGTGCATACATAGGTAGGTATACTTAACCCCCGGAAAGTGCTTGAAGTACCATGAGAATGCTAATATATAACGCATTAATACCAAGGCAAAAATATATCCTCAGGCTTCAGATAGCGTGCCTTAGTTTTCCAATGAATGTCTTCAATTGTAACATTGGCTGCTGCCAGAGACATCCCAAGCAACCTAAATTGTTATCTATGCATTTCACCACATATTCGGCACCTGACTCAGCTTAGCTGACCCCATCTTGCTTGCCTGCAAGCAATGTGGTCCTCTACAACATTGACAAAATACATTGCCAGACATCAGGCCTATTTGTAATCAGAGTTCAAGCTCGATACATGACTGTCATCATCTTTGTGGCGTCTGTACCACATCACTGGCATCAAATAAAGCTGACTACTCCAGGTATCAAGAAGAAAGCCAGAGTTTCATTGCACGCTTTAAAGAGAAGAACCTTACATTATGTTTACGATGAGCACAAAACACAGCAGAATGTTTACGCAGATGGTCCGGTGAATATCTGCAGCTGCAGCCATGGTGAAATCCAGCGAAATCAGCTGCAGCACCAAAGCACGGGAAGTGCAATGCGCTGCGAATTTAATAGTGTTTGGATCGGACTGCTGGTACGATCTGTTGGGAACTCGGCGCTGACGCCCGTGGTTGTACCTGGGTCGCAAGCCCCAAGGGTAGCGTTGGCCTGGCGGCCTGGGGTACAACTGGAAGCATCCGAAGGTCCCGGCAAAGCATGAGTCGACTGGTAACAACGAAACAACTTGTTTATTTTAACATCGCAAAGAGTTGGCGGTCAGGTTTGACCGTAGTAGAGAGACGGGAGAGCACTTCACTCAACAGAAGAAATCGGAGCCCTCCTTTTGGCGTCCGGGGGCAGCTGTTTTTATACTCTCGCAGTTGAGGGCAAGAAGGAACCCCTCAAAAGACGAGCACGTGAATGTACAATGGGCTAATGGTGACGCACACTGTCGTAGCGATGCCGTAGCACCATGTCGAGCACGATCTCGTAGCACCCTGTCGTGGCGCTGCCGGTCGGACACAATGACTGTAATGAGAGGATGGTCCCTGCTTTGGCATCGCCTGTTTCGGGCACAATGACTGGAATGAGATCCCTGCTTTGGCATCGCCTGTTTCGGGCACAATGACTGGAATGAGATCCCTGCTTTGGCATCGCCTGTTTCGGGCACAATGACTGGAATGCGAGGATGATCCCTAGGCGGTCGCATCGCCGCAGTCGCGCCTGGAAACACCTGGCGATGAGTGTTGCGGCGACGACGATCGGGCCAAAATGTCTGCCGCCCCGCCGCAGTCGCGCCGGCAAAACCACGTGTCGCAGGCGAAACGCAACAGACCGCCCCGCCGGGGGAAGGAGATCCCGATGGACAGGGGACTGCATCCGCTGTCCGGAGGGATGTCGCTCGATGATGCTCATAACCGAAGTCGGGCGTCCCTCGACGTTTCTTGAGCGCAGCGCACAGAGAAGGCCTCGTTCTCTTGTTCAGGTTCGCACGGGACACTGCAAAGTGACTTCGGGAGAGTTCACATTTTTGTTCTCGTTCCCGGCAAGCGTTAGAACTACGCTGAAACTCAACCGCTCAGTCAGCAAGCACGGCACAACCCTCACTAAGCCCTGCCAGGCTCTTTCCCCTTTTTATACCACTGCCTAGTTCCTTACAGTAGTCTAGCATCACTCAGAACGCGTCCACAAATTGAAAAATTGCACTAGAAAGCATATCATCACTTTGAAACACTAAACAAAAGCAATATGTTAAAAAAAAATCCTGCCTCAGGAAGAAAAACATCAGTAACAAACAATTTTGAGGCTGATTCCTACGTTAGGGGCTTCGACTTAAGCCATCGGCGTTACCGTTGAGACTCCCCTTTTTGTAACGCACCTCAAAGGAATATTGTTGTAAAGCGAGGCTCCAGCGCAGGAGGCGGCCATTTTTGGGAGAGATGGTCTGCAGCCATTGGAGAGGGCAGTGATCCGTCTCAATGATAAACCTCGAGCCGGCTAGATAGCATGACAATTTCTGAACGGCCCACACGAGACATGCACACTCTTTCTCGGTGGCGCTATACGCCTGCTCACGACTGGTCAGCTTACGACTAGCCTACAGGACGGGGTGTTCTACTTCTCCATTTTCCCGTTGGCACAGTACAACGCCCATGCCTCGCTCACTAGCATCGCACTGAACAATGAACCCTTTTGTATAGTCTGGCGATCGTAGCACAGGCTGGCTTGTTAGGGCACTCTTTAGGGCGCTAAAAGCTCTTTCCTTGGTCTCGTCCCAGACGACTGTTTGAGGCTCTGTCTTTCTTAGAGCATCCGTCAGGGGAGCCGCGATATCAGAGTACCTAGGGATGTACCTCTGATAGTAGCCGGCGACACCTAAGAACGACCGAATATCGGTCTTTGTGCGCGGTTGCGGAAAGTCTCGCACAGCGGCCACTTTTATTTCAGAGGGGCGGCGACGACCCTGACCAATCACGTGACCGAGGTAGACAACCTCGGCCTGTGCTATCTGGCACTTAGGAGCCTTGACTGTCAAGCCCGCTTCGCGCAGGCGGGTTAGCACTGCCCGCAAGTGTGTCATATGCTCAGACCAGGATGCGGAGAATATCGCTACGTCGTCTAGATACGGTAAAGCGAATTCTTGCTGTCCCCGCAACACTTTATCCATGAGACTTGAAAAACAGTATGGCGCGTTCTTCAAACCAAAACTCAACACTTTAGGACGGAATGTTCCCATTGGTGAAATGAACGCCGCATACCTACTAGCCTCTTCTGTAAGTGGAACCTGCCAATAACCCCTGACAAGATCTAGGGTGGAAATAAACTGAGCGCTACTAACTTTCTCAAGGCGCTCCTCGATGTTAGGGATCGGATAAATTTGATCCTTAGTGATGGAATTAAGCCTGCGGTAGTCGACGCAAGGACGAGGTTCCTTGCCCGGTACCTCAACTAAAATCAAAGGGGAGGTATAATCACTCTCACCTGCCTCAATAACACCGAGCTGTAGCATTTTCTTTACCTCAGCCTCTATAATATCGCTCTGGCGGGGTGACACCCGATACGCCTTGGATCGTACTGGCTCTGGGGAGGTAAGTTCTATATCATGAGTAAGTACAGAAGTCCTACCAGGCCTCTCAGAGAACAGACCTTGAAACTCTTGTAATAGCTGGTGTAGTTCGGTTTTCTGCTCAGGCGACAGCGGCGCTTTACTGATAAGGTCACTAATGACTTGACCGGTGTCTTCCCTGTTCGTCACTGAGCCTAGTCCTGGAAGCTCGACCGGAAGCTCTTCAGGAACGTTTACCATCATGCACACCACTGCTTCCCTTTGTCTATAAGGTTTGAGCAGATTACAGTGGTAAACTTGCTGTGCTTTCCGCTTTCCTGGCAGACTTACCACGTAGTTAACGTCCGACAGTTTCTGAACAATTCGTGCTGGGCCCTCCCACTGCACGTCTAGTTTGTTGTTTAGCGATGTGCGCAATATCATGACCTCATCGCCAACCTCAAAACGACGGGCCCTGGCTGTCCGATCATAATAAACCTTGGCCCTCTGCTGGGCCTTTGTCATTGCTTCACCTGACAACTCATGTGCCCTTCTTAAGCGTTCGAGGAGCTTAAGCACGTACTCCACCACGACTGGGTCGTCGCCCCTACCTTCCCATGATTCTCGAAGCATGCGAAGCGGAGATCGAAGCGAGCGACCGTACACCAGTTCAGCTGGCGAAAACCCCGTAGCCGCATGCGGCGCGGTCCTTAAAGCAAACATCACCCCAGGCAGACACAGCTCCCAGTCAGTTCGATGTTCAAAACACAACGCTCTCAACACGCGCTTCATGACGGAGTGGAGCTTCTCAACGGAATTCGACTGTGGGTGGTACACTGAGCTGTGTAGCAGCTTTACCCCACACCTTTCGAGAAAAGTTGTCGTCAAAGCGCTAGTAAACACTGTGCCCTGATCTGATTGGATTTCCGCAGGAAAACCAACTCGCGCAAATATGGACAGTAGTGCATTGACTATCTCAACTGAGCTGAGTTCTTTAAGCGGCACTGCTTCAGGGAACTTTGTCGCTGGGCAGATCACAGTCAAAATGTGTCTGTACCCCGTGGCTGTTACCGGCAGAGGTCCCACTGTATCAATAACGAGCCGTCTAAAAGGCTCCGTAATGATAGGTACCAATTTCAACGGCGCCCTCGATTTGTCCCCTGGTTTGCCCACCCGCTGACAAGTGTCACATGTCCTCACGAAATGGTCTGCGTCCCGAAAACACCCTGGCCAATAGTACTCTTGCAAGAGACGGTCCTTAGTTTTCTTAACTCCTAGGTGTCCGGACCACGAACCTCCGTGTGACAAGCGCAACAGATCCTGACGATAGCATTGAGGCACGATCAGCTGATCGAACTCCACTCCTCGGCGGTCTAGATACTTCCGGTACAGGACTCCACCTCGTTCCACAAAACGCGCAGTTTTCCTGGCGATACCTTCTTTGACATTGCAGCGTATGTTTTCTAGGCTACCATCCTTCTTTTGCTCGGCTATCAAAGCCGACCGGCTGACTTTTAGCAACCTATCAAGTCCGTCTGACGTAGGCGCGATGAGCAAATCAGTAGATAGCTCTTCTAACTTTCCCGTGTCGGGCGTTTCCTCTCCAGTATCTGGCGCCTTTAACGTTACAGACTCAAGTTTATTCAGTTCGGGCGTGCTCTGAATATCAGCTTGCTGCGCCTCTGACCCTTTTTCGTTGTTTGATAACGTTGGCCCCGCAACTACCGCCTTTGCAGCGAGCTCCCGAACCTTCGATCTGGTTAAGGCCTGAACACTAGCTTCACCAAACAAAAGCCCCTTCTCGCGCAGGAGGTGATCGGACCTGTTTGAAAATAGGTACGGGTACTGGGGGGGCAGCATAGATGACACTGCCGCCTCCGTCTCAAGCGCTCCGAAAGGTCCTTCAATAAGCACTTTTGCTACCGGCAGACACACGCTATGAGCTTCCACGGCTTGCTTGATCCATGCGCACTCGCCCGTGAACATATGGGGTTCTACGTAAGACGGGTGAACTACATCCATCGTAGCTGCGGAATCGCGAAGCACTCGGCACTCTTTCCCGTTCACGAGGAGGTCTCGCATGTAAGGCTCGAGAAGCTTCATGTTCTCGTCAGTGCTGCCTATTGAAAAAAACACAACTTTTGGTGTTGTTTCCGGACACTGCGCCGAAAAGTGACCCGGCTTCTGGCACGTATAACAAACGCCCGCTCGCCTCATCTCGAACCGCTTTCTGCGTTCGGCTTCGGCTGCCGCCGTCTCCCTAGGTTCGGTCGCACTGCTTCCACTCGCATCCGCACTACGCGTGTTCCCCTTTGCTCTCATGGGTGTGAACTTCGGCCTCTCGAACTTCGAGCCAAATTCACCCTTTTGACCATCCTTAGCTCCGCGAGCCCGACGCGTCACAAACTCCTCGGCTAGCTCAGCGGCTTTAGCCACCGTACAAACGTCTGGCCTATCCAAGACCCAGTATCGCACGTTCTCCGGTAACCGACTATAAAACTGTTCTAGCCCGAAACACTGCAGAACTTTATCGTGGTCACCAAACGCTTTCTCTTCTTTGAGCCACTCCTGCATGTTCGACATAAGCCTATACGCAAACTCTGTATATGACTCACTTTTGCCTTTCTCATTTTCCCGAAACTTCCGACGGAACGCTTCCGCAGACAGCCGGTACTTTTTTAGAAGACTCTATTTCACTGTGTCGAAATCCTCTGCTTCCTCTCTATCCAAGCGAGCGACTACGTCGG
This sequence comes from Dermacentor variabilis, assembly GCF_050947875.1. NCBI lineage: Eukaryota > Metazoa > Arthropoda > Arachnida > Ixodida > Ixodidae > Dermacentor > Dermacentor variabilis. Next base: position 121,303,037 of record NC_134568.1, on the reverse strand, counting down.
CCGCCTCGCCGGGTAACAAAGTGAGCAAGCGCTGTGGCCACGTTTCCCGAGAGAACCCCTGCTTCTCGCACGTTCGCTCAAAGTTAACCAGGAACAAACCAATGTCCTCTCCAAGCTTAAACGGCCGCATCAGGTCAGTCATTTTGAACAATACGCGTTCTCCTGCACCGTGTGCCTGACTTCCATTACGAGCGCGTTCCATTTCTACCTCAAGACGCTTCATTTCCAAAGCGTGTTGACGGTCACGCTCTTGTTGCTCTCGCTCTTTCTGTTCTTTAAGTTCGCGCTCCTGTTTCTCTTTTTGCTCTTTAAGTTCGCGCTCCTGTCTTTTTGACCTCTCCTCAATAGTCTCAAGGCATTCCGACAGCTCGTCATCCTCAGCCTCTAACTCAAGAATAGCCTTTAGCAGTTCTGGTTTTCTTAGTTTGTCTGAGACATCCAGACCCAACTCTCTTGCAAGCTCCAACAATTTCGGTTTGCGCAACGACTTCAAATCCATGGCTGCTCTGAATGCTGCTTTCTCTACTGCTTACTATTGTCTTGCCGCAAACTAACCCGGCAGCAACGACAACCACAATTACCAGCTCTGTTTCTGACTCTAACAAAAGCCTGGCAAAGCTCAGAAGAAGAAAGTCCCGCACTCACCAAACCTCGCAGGCAGGAATTCCGCGCAGTCGTTCCGCTGCAGGCAACCAGTCGTCACACAGGGCTCGTTGCACTGCTCCCGGATCGTCGTTGAGCTGCTCAGCATACCGTCAACTGCATCTCTTCGCTGCTGGCCTCCGTTGTCGCGATCTCACCGCTGGCAGACAGTTGTTTGAAGTCGGAGGCGATCTCACCGCTGCCAACCAGATGTTTGGATCGGACTGCTGGTACGATCTGTTGGGAACTCGGCGCTGACGCCCGTGGTTGTACCTGGGTCGCAAGCCCCAAGGGTAGCGTTGGCCTGGCGGCCTGGGGTACAACTGGAAGCATCCGAAGGTCCCGGCAAAGCATGAGTCGACTGGTAACAACGAAACAACTTGTTTATTTTAACATCGCAAAGAGTTGGCGGTCAGGTTTGACCGTAGTAGAGAGACGGGAGAGCACTTCACTCAACAGAAGAAATCGGAGCCCTCCTTTTGGCGTCCGGGGGCAGCTGTTTTTATACTCTCGCAGTTGAGGGCAAGAAGGAACCCCTCAAAAGACGAGCACGTGAATGTACAATGGGCTAATGGTGACGCACACTGTCGTAGCGATGCCGTAGCACCATGTCGAGCACGATCTCGTAGCACCCTGTCGTGGCGCTGCCGGTCGGACACAATGACTGTAATGAGAGGATGGTCCCTGCTTTGGCATCGCCTGTTTCGGGCACAATGACTGGAATGAGATCCCTGCTTTGGCATCGCCTGTTTCGGGCACAATGACTGGAATGAGATCCCTGCTTTGGCATCGCCTGTTTCGGGCACAATGACTGGAATGCGAGGATGATCCCTAGGCGGTCGCATCGCCGCAGTCGCGCCTGGAAACACCTGGCGATGAGTGTTGCGGCGACGACGATCGGGCCAAAATGTCTGCCGCCCCGCCGCAGTCGCGCCGGCAAAACCACGTGTCGCAGGCGAAACGCAACAATAGACATCAAGTCTCGGATATTTCCCGAACTTATCAGAACATCCCCAACAAGGGACATAACGTACTTTTTCTCAATGGCTACAAGACACACTGCGACATCAGTGGCAATGACTACTCTGATGATGCCGCCCGATATCAACATGATAGCGATTGGTGCGTTTTGATTCCGCTTTCATGAACAGACGCTGAAGGTGAGCTACGGTCAATGACCTACCTACAAATACACATTGCCCTTGTGGGATTCAAACGGTTTCACAAAATGTGATCCATGTTCGCTGTCCCCTGATCTTCAACTACGTCTTCCGGTTGGATTACCACGAAACGAACAGACCATGTCGTGCCGCATGGGGCTCGGCTTAATATTGATGAACTGCTATGCCTTTCTCAATGATATGGCTGACAGCTCCACGTGCTGCGCATGCAGCTGTGATGAGACCTTCACAGATATTTTTTTATGCCCACGCAGTGTATGGTGCGACGAGAAAAATGATGTCTAAAACACTTTACAGGCTGGACAACTGTCAACGCTCTCAGAACAGAAAGTTCCAGTCCAGTGCCGCTAAAGGAACTCCGCGAAGGAAGCTATGTCTGCGCTGTCCAAATTTTTGAGGTCTACGGGCCTGCATGATAGACTTTCGTAACGCAGCCTGCTACCGCGGAATTATGTACGTGGCTTGCTTCGTTTGTACTCCTGAGTCTATTTGGGCGCTTTTCAACATTGCTCCCGTGCATGGTATACGCGTAGCGTACCGCCTGTAGAGGCGCCACTGATAGCCACCCAGCGGGGGCTTCCAACAGTACGAGTGGGAGCAGTAAAAATTATGGGTTTTACGTGCCAAAACCACTTTCTGATTATGAGGCACGCCGTAGTGGAGGACTCCGGAAATTTCGACCACCTGGGGTTCTTTAACGTGCACCTAAATCTAAGCACACGGGTGTTTTCGCATTTCGCCCTCATCGAAATGCGGCCGCCATGGCCGGGATTCGATCCCGCGACCTCGTGCTCAGCAGCCCAACACCATAGCCACTGAGCAACCACGGCGGGTAGTGGGAGCAGTAGCAGACGACAAGCCTTTCCAGCAAGGATGACTGAAGTTCGCAGCTGCGATTTCTCCTTTGTTCGGGTGCCAGACTGCTTCTTCTGCGGTCACAGCTGCAGGGAAGGCGCTGGCCTCTATAGGAGCGGGCATGAACACGACGTTACCGGTGTTTGGGATAACCCTGTCCATATACGTGCGAGGTGCGTCCCGCAGACAAACGCAATGAACCCCATTTGCATGAAGTGGAGCTCATGTTAACTAGCCGCTAGGTTTTGTCGAGTAATGCTATTGCTCGACTGTTTTTTTTAATTGTACCCTTGTCTTAATACAGCTCCTGTACCTCAATAATGGGCCCACGTAGTTAGTGCTGACCTATACCTCAAACAAATCCGCACGGTGCGATGTCTGCACGTGTAGTAGTGATCTTTATGCCGATAAATACATGTGACATCGCCGAATGAGTGCCGTCAAAGTCACCTCAAGAAGAGTAATTGCGAATTTATTGATGGAAATGCGTACACTAGTCAACGAAGCCCCTAAGACACGGGTTAATAAGAGCGCGAATTAACGCTGTACCGCCAATGCAATTCTGCTGCATACGCCGACGAACTGCCATTCCCGGTGCAGTTTTTGCAGTTTTAACTTTTCTGAAGCAGCTGCTTGGAAACGTACAAAGCGACAGTCTGACCAACATTTCAGTAGTTGTTTATTTTCCCCGAATGTTACTAGAGATAGATGCCACATTATACATGTTAAGCAGTGCAGCGCCAGCCAAAGGTGATGGGCGTTGGTGGAGGCCGGGTTTAGTCCTCTGCGGCGTAAGCATAATAAGAAAGAATTCACTTGTGTACAAAATACACATACAAAAAGGGAGCACGTTGTGCAACAAACAAATTACTCGGCGTGGTATGTCTGCTCAGACAGCATCGAGGTATGATGACTTCCAAACGTGACCGGAACTTTTCAGCGAAAATGGAACAGAAACACCATATGCAGCAACTATTAGAAATTGTCGCTCTGAACTAACTATTTTCTTAACACAATTCCTAAGAAACCACAATATCTAAGATGCCCTGGGGCGAAAACAATAACGCTGTTAAAACACACCGTGGCTATGGTGTTAGGCTGCAAAGCACGAGGTCACGGGATGGAACCCCGGCCATACCGGCCGCATTTCGATGGGGGCGAAATGCGAAAACACCCGTGTACTTAGATTTGGATGCACGTTAAAAAACCCCAAGTGGTCCAAATTCCCGGAGTCTCCCACTATGGCCTGCCTCATAAACAGATCGTTGTTTTGGCACGTAAAACCCCATAATTTTAATAACGCTGTTAAAGAAGCACTTGCTTATTATCATTTCGATAAAACACAGCGGGGTTTAGGCCCCTTACGAAAAAGCCAAGGTAAGAACCTCGCACCTAAAAAGAATCAGCAACAGTTCTGAATCAATGAACTAGCAACAGTTCAACATGCGCGAAGCCGCACATAAAACAGATGCAAAAACATGAAGTGCGTGACAACTGGCGCGAAAATTTACCGAGCCGCATAAAACCAACAACTTCAGTTCTTGCAAGCTTCAGTGGCTTTAACATACAACACGATGCAGTCGTGCAGTCGTGCTGCCTTGCTAGAGCAATGTGGTAAAGAAGCGGCAAGCGGCATTCAGAACGTTCGCGAAAAAACGTGGGCTGGTCGTGATCAACTTCGTCGCTTAACCGTCTGAATATGATCAAGTGCAAAAAAAAAAAAACCACTGACACGACAAAAGACAGCACGAGAACGAGAAACTTCCTGCCAAACGGTGGCGATCCATTGCTACCGTTGCCCCAGCTGATGAGACCATGCGGGGAATGATTCAAGCCGTATCGCCGGCACGTTTTTGCTGGTATTTGAGCACCCCCACCGTGCAACAATACTTCTTTGACGTTCCCTGAAGCTTTGGCCACCACAGACATGCGAAGGCTGTTGCTTATTTGGCTCTGGAAACGTGAATAAGACAGAGAAGCACGATCAACGACGCAGAAAACTACGCTGCGCGGCTGCCTCCTTTCGCGAGCGCACTTCGCAAGGCGCCAGCATTGGCGGGTCAATCGGCGTGCACTGCGCGTACAGCCAATCACAATCACGACTCGTTAACCTCCCTGCCCTCTATCCATCCTTCCCCCTTTCTCTCTTTCTGAACAGGGAAACTACATGACAGGAGCACGCGCACTCGCAGGATGGTAAGGAGAGAGACAAGTGCCAACAGCCTTTATTTGCAAGTCAAACAAATTTCACCCTCAGCGCTTTTGCGTGACTGCGTAACAGTATAGGAAAACAAAGACAAAAGTAAACTCAATGCTGGAACCCGACAATAGAGAGCGCGGCTCTCTCGCGCTGATGTTTTAAGACTGCTTTTCAAAAGTAATAAGAGCAAGCTTGTAAAATGAAAACAAACAAACAAAAATAGCATAGCAATCGGAGCATTAGTGCGGAAAAGCTGACGAGGCTCGAACGCTATCTGGCACGCAAACATGTCTAGAAACCACGTGAAAAGAACGAACCATTTCAAAAAATGTTGAGCAGCGCCGCTCGTCAATGCCCCCCTCCCCGTCTCACCAGTGTTTCCACCAAAAGAGCGCCCGAGACCTGCAGTGTTTTCAAGTCTTGAGACGTCGCAAGCAGCATTTACTTCGTGCGCTTCATTTCCCATTGCGATCGAATGACCAAGGAAGCGCCGGCGTATGTGCCGACGGCTGCTGCATCGGCGATGATCGCTCCTGAGTAATACGGTGTGCACGATGTTCTGTATACCACCGCCCAGGATCGCGCACCACCATACGTGAGCAACTGCGGCTGTTTCAGATCAACAGAGCTTTCGAAGAACATTCCTGAGCGTCGTGTCCCTGTGCGTGAACACACAGCAGCGGCTCGAGGATGATGAAATAGCAGCCTCACAAAACTGGCGCATTTGCGGCAGAAGCGCAACCAATGCCAGCGGCAGAAACCATTTTGGTGTAATAGGGGAACCGAAGGGACGCAAAAAAGTTCGATCAAATAAATGAAAACAACAACAACAACAAAAAGAAGTTAAGTAGAAAAGAGACAGAGAGGCTTGGCATGTTTGTTGGTTTTACGCTCCTCCTTCAGAGCAGAGGTTAATGATTCAACCTCGTAGACAATGGCACCATATCTTGCTGCCAAAATTCCCCATAAATGACGTGGCGTGACTCACATGGCCTTGTTTGCAGCATCGATTAAATCAAATATAACATACGACATCTCTCTATCAGGAATTGCGTGCCGACAAGGGTCAAGGAACATCGCGCTTCCAAAAAGGCAAAAAAAGAAGGAAAGAAAAGAGTCCTGTGTTGAGCGGGCAACAAACGCCATTTACTTAGTAAGCGTATGTTTACAGCACTTTATACAACTAATAAAACTACTAACCTTACTGCGTATAGCTGTCTAATAAGTTGCTGTCACAATGAATGCTTCACCTTTCAGGCGAAGCTAAAATCACCCGCCGTGGTTGCTCAGTGGGTATGGTGTTCGGCTGCTGAGCACGAGGTCGCGGAAATGAATCCCGGCCAGGGCGGCCGCATTTCGATGGGGGCGAAATGCGAAAACATCCGTGTACTTAGATTCAGGTGCACGTTAAAGAACCCTAGGTGGTCAAAATTTCTAGAGACCTCCACTACGCCGTCTCTCATTATCAGAAAGTGGTTTTGGCACGTAAAACAGCATAATTTATTAAAAAATTAAAACACCCTTTGTCTCGGTTTCCCAAGTGAGTATGGGAAATAAAGTCAACTCAATTACGTTTTCAATAAATTCTCAATAATTTATTTATTTATTCATACACGGGGACAATGCAACGTGACAATTTAGCTCTTTTGTTGTGAGTCGGAAAGCTCAGCTAGGATGGTTTTCATTGGCTGACGAGGCTTACGGGTGATTGTTACGATGAAACTACGGGTTCGCGAAATCGCTGTTGTGCCCAAGCGGTGAGGGAGCAATCGCCAACGAACAAACGCTGTGAAGCTGCCAGTGAAGCATTACGATGTTACAAGTGAAGTCACAGCTTGGTGGCTTGGTGTGTAGGGCGGAGGCATAACGCTCACTTCCGCTGATTTTGAAGCAGTGATGGCGTCGCTGTCTGAGCTACAGTGCACGGGCGCACAGTCTAAACTGAAGGGTACCCACTGACTTGTTCCTATTTTCACTACAGAAAATGTCTTTCAATGAAAACTTCTTTTATTAAGAAATTTTTTTTTTTTTTTGGCAGAGTTTTTTCTTGAACTGGTTTCTATAGAGTAAAGCTCTCTTTGACAGAGTGGAACACTCCAAATATAAGGCGCACCAGGTTGCACGAACTGACCTCTTCATTCCCCTTGAACTTATAGCCGTTGCTCTGACCTCCACCTGGGCTGCATCGGCGTTGTTGCGTGCTCCAGGGTAGCGTACCGTACTGCTGCCGAGAAGTAGCGGCGCCTGCCTATCGAAGCTCGACCGACATTACTTATTGGGTAGCGTGGCGTTGTCGGCGGGCTGCAGGCATCCGGTAGATCATGGCTACCAAGCAGGGGCGAGACGATTTGCTAGTGCGAAACTTGCACTGTTTATTCAAAGGTAGTTGAAAGAAAATAAGAAGAGCATGAAGTAAGAAGTATCAAGCATGAAGTCTGAAGTACATTTCGGAGTCCCTTAAATAGGCTCTCTACAAGTGTGGGCAGGATCTTGCTTCCGTCGAATGACACGTGACAGGCACGGAGAGAGGGCCCCTCCTCCTGCAATACCGAGCACGGGTAGGAGAAGTCGATCCTCTTTTCGACGAATCCGGGAAGAAGGTCGGGTGAATGACCTCTCCGGCGCCGTGGGGTCCGGCCAAGAGAAGGTGAAGGGGATGAGGTCGCCCGTGGGCTCCGGCTCAGGGGGTAGGGTGAATGACCTGTCGCCACGTGGTGTCAGACGCCAACCCTAACAGCATCTCCGGCGGGGGAGGAAGATCCCGACGTGTAGGGGCCAGCAGCCGCTGTACGAGGGATCTGCGTTTCGGTATCAGGATTCCCCGTAGAGGTCACGAACCCGTCGTTTATAGCAGGTAGATTCCGGGGAGTGGTCATCCGTCCTCGTGGCGCTCTTGTGACCTTTCTCCTTGGTCCAGTCCGGTTAAATTGGTCTTTGCAAGCAGGTCTTGCAACTTTTCGTCTCCTGCGTGGGCAAGCAATCACCCCAGAACAGTGCCGGACTCACAACCACAAAGCAGCGAGCACAAGGCCACTCTCCCCCAAGACACACCCGGCTTTTAACAAAAAAAAAGAAAACCCGCTACACCTTTCCCATTTCCTACGCGTGTCCTCCCCCCCCCCCTTAACACTAAAAACAGCCATTTCTTGAAAGCGTTAAGACGTGGTTATTAAAATCAGCTAACAATCGGCTTCACTTCGGAAAAACATATGAATGCACGAAAAAAATGCCACGGAAACCCGGATGAGCATGAGGCTTTCGATACTCTAGGGGCAACGACTTAAACCGTCGGCATTGCCGTTAAGCTTACCCTTCTTGTAGCGAATATCGAAGGTGTACTGTTGAAGAGCCAAGCTCCAGCTCAAAAGACGACCGTTTTTCGTAGACATGGACTGCAGCCATGTGAGGGGACAGTGGTCAGTCTCTATGGTGAATCTTGAGCCAGCGATATAGCAAGCTAGCTTCTGTACCGCCCAAACTACGCAGGCGCATTCCTTTTCTGATGCACTGTATGCTTCCTCACGAACTGAAAGCTTTCTACTGGCGTATAGTACAGGATGTTCGTTCTCGTCATCTTTCTTTTGACAGAGCACCACCCCCATACCCCTGTCACTGGCATCACACTGAAGAATGAATGGCTTAGAGTAGTCGGGCGCGTTCAACACTGGCTGACTCGTTAGTGCGTTCTTCAGCATACTAAAAGCCTTTTCTTTTGCGTCATCCCACTTTACCGTTTGTGGTTCTGTTTTTCTGAGAGCATCCGTTAAAGGACTCGCAATCTCGGAATACCGCGGAATATATCTTTGGTAATGACCCGCGAAGCCAAGGAATGATCTGATGTCCCGCCTGGTGCGTGGTTGCGGGAAGTTGTCTATCGCGGTCAGTTTAACCTCGGAAGGCCGACGATGGCCTTGCCCTATTACATAACCTAGATAAGCTACCTCCGCGCGCCCTATTTGGCATTTGGGAGCCTTAAAAGTTAAGTTGGCCTCTCGTAGTCGACACAACACGGTTCGCAGGTGTTGCATATGGTCCGCCCATGATGAAGAAAAGATAGCTATGTCATCGAGATAGGGAAGTGCAAAGTCCTCCATTCCTCGTAGCACGTGGTCCATAAGGCTAGAGAAGCAATATGGCGCATTCTTCAATCCAAAACTCAGGACTTTCGGACGAAAGGTTCCCATTGGGGAAATAAACGCTGCAAGCCTGCTTGCCCTGTCGGTCAACGGTACCTGCCAGTACCCTCTGACTAAATCGAGCGTAGAGATGAAATCAGCACTGCTCACTTTCTCAAGCCTTTCCTCGATATGCGGTATTGGATCAGTCTGGTCTGGTCCTTCGTGATTAAATTGAGCCTGCGGTAGTCGATACATGGCCACGGCTCTTTTCCTGGGACCTCAACCAAGATAAGAGACGAGGTATAATCACTCTCTCCTGGCTCCATTACACCTAGCTCTAACATCTTGTTTATTTCAGCGGTCACCACTTCACGTTGACGAGGCGAAACGCGATAAGCTTTTGAACGAACTGGGTCCGACGAGGTCAACTCGATATCGTGAACGATCGCAGTCGTTCTGCCCGGTATGTCTGAAGATACGTCTTTAAATTCAAACACGAGTTCCCTCAGTTCGGCCCTCTGAATGGGATTCAACTCCGCCTGTTCTACTAACTTATCAATGGTCTCGTCAATGTCTTTTGTCTCCGTCACTGCTGTTAACTCTGGAAAGTCGACAGGCATTTCCTCAGGTTGGTTATTCAAAGAGGGTTTCACGATCATTCGCTTTTCCCCAACTTCAAAGCGTCGCGTGCGAGCCGTCCTGTCATTGTAATGCTCAGCATTGTTTTGTGCTTTACGCATTTCCTGCTCGGCAATCATTGTGGCAAGGCTTACGTTTAACAACTTTCTCCTACATTCTGCCTCTCGCGACATTTCAGGCTCCGTTGCTTTCCTGGTTTTTTCATTAGCTGGCGAACTTTCCGCCTCATCCCCTATAGGGCTATCCTGTTCAGTACTTGTTGACCAATCAGCCGTCAAACCGGTTTCTTTCACCACTGGACTTTCATCCACTGCTTTAGCCGCGATCTCCTTTGCCTTGGAACGAGTTAGGGCTTGCACTGTTCCCTCACTAAACCCGATTCCTTTGCGTCGTAGCAAATCCTCTGATTTGTTAGAAAACAAATATGGATACTGCGGCGGAAGATGTGCCGAGACGGCGGCTTCAGTGACTCCGAAAGGGCCTTCAATACGAATTTTGGCCACCGGGAGACAAACACTGGAGCCCTCTACGGCTTGCCTTATCGAAGCACATTCCCCCGTGAACTGGCCTGCCTCTACGTACGACGGATGCACTACGTCCATAGTGGCCGCCGAGTCGCGAAGCACTCTACACGGTTTGCAGTTTACCACGAGGTCTCGAATGTACGGTTCGAGCAAGTTCAGATTCTCTGCGTTACTACTTAGTGACATCAACACTAGTTTGGGATTTCTGCATCCCACGGAGATATGCCCCGTTTGCCGGCAGTTGTGGCAAACAACTGGTTTCTTGGCCTCGAAAGCCTTTTTCTTTTGCTTTTCTGCCCTCTGTTCGGGTGACTCCTTTTCTCCTTCGCTGTCCTCGTCACTACTTTTTCCGGAAACTGATCTTTCCTTTGTTTTATACCGACTCGACTTTGACCAACGCTCTGGCTTGTCGGCTCTGTATTTAGTAACCTCCTTCTTAGGAGCTTTGTTGCCTTCGAACGCACGGCGAGTTACGTACTCCTCAGCGAGATTGGCCGCTCGCGTGATAGTGTCTACGCCTGGCCTATCCTGAACCCAATGCTTGATGTTTACTGGCAGCCGGCGGTAGAACTGTTCTAAGGCAACGCACTGCATTGTCTTTTCGGCATCGCCGAGTGCACCCTCTTCTCTGAGCCATTCCTTCAGGTTTACCTCCAAGGTGTATGCAAAATCGGAATATCACTCACTTTTGGTCTTCTCGACTTCCCTGAACTTTCGCCTGAATGCTTCAGCTGATAATCTATACTTTTTAAGCGTATTTGCTTTGACTTCATCGAAGTCCTCTGCTTCTTCTTTCCGCATGCGGGCGATAATATCAGCTACCTCACGTGGCAGTAACGTAAGCAAGCGTTGCGGCCACGTCTTTCTCGTGAATTTTGCCTTCTCACACGTGCGCTCAAACTGTACCAGAAAAAGACCTATGTCCCCTCCTACTGCGTAGGGTGCCATCAAGTCTGTCATTCTGCGCTCGCTTTCACGTACCTCTGTGCTAGGTCTTTCGCTATTTTGCGGTTTCAGAAGCTCAATCTCCAGGCGCTTCATTTCGAGTGCGTCGCGTGCAACATGGTCGCGCTCTTCTTTTTCCTCTAGGCGCTTACGCTCTTCTTTTCCTTCTAGGCGCTCACGCTCTTCTTTTTCCTCAAGGCGCTTACGCTCTTCCTTTCTCTCTTTAATGCTCTCTAGGCATTCCGTCAGTTCCTCGTCGTCTGCCCCGGTCGCTTCAATCGCCTCAATGATCTCCGGCTTTCTCTTTGATTCGGCAATTTGGAGGCCCAACTCTTTGGCCAAGCTCAACAATTCCGGCTTCTTTATTGCTTTCAAGTTCATGGCTGCCCTTAGTGCTGCTAAACCTTCACTCTATACAACCTTGATGTACTCAAACTTCCGCCAACGGTTTAAAGAAAAGTCACTGCTATGTACTTTCCAAAAATATACGTAAAAGCCAAGTGATATCTCAGTGAAGGAAAGCCGTGCACTCACCACATGCAGTCATGATTCAGACACCTTCCTTCCGAACGTTGTTGCCAGGACGAAGAGGCTACGATCTTGTAGTTGTCGTCCAAGTTGAGGTCTCCAGGATTCCGTATCCCAATCGCTGCCAGCCAGTTTGTTGCGTGCTCCAGGGTAGCGTACCGTACTGCTGCCGAGAAGTAGCGGCGCCTGCCTGTCGAAGCTCGACCGACATTACTTATTGGGTAGCGTGGCGTTGTCGGCGGGCTGCAGGCATCCGATAGATCATGGCGACTAAGCAGGGGCGAGACGATTTGCTAGTGCGAAACTGTACTGTTTGTACTGTTGTACTGTTTATTCAAAGGTAGTTGAAAGAAAATAAGAAGAGCATGAAGTAAGAAGTATCAAGTATGAAGTCTGAAGTACATTTCGGAGCCCCTTAAATAGGCTCTCTACAAGTGTGGGCGGGATCTTGCTTCCGTCGAATGACACGTGACAGGCACGGAGAGAGGGCCCCTCCTCCTGCAATACCGAGCACGGGAAGGAGAAGTGGATCCTCTTTTCGACGAATCCGGGGAGAAGGTCGGGTGATTGACCTCTCCGGCGCCGTGGGGCCCGGCCAAGAGAAGGTGAAGGGGATGAGGTAAGCACACACGATGCCACGACCATGAGAGGAGGGGAAGCGGATGAGGTCGCCCGTGGGCTCCGGCTCAGGGGGTAGGGTGAATGACCTGTCGCCACGTGGTGTCAGACGCCAACCCTAACAGCGTGAGGCATCGTTTCTACTCCGGCTGTGGTTGGATGTGGCTTTCATGGAGGCGTACACTACTCTGATTGGAGTGACCAACAGTGTTGCGTGCGACGTCTGCGGCAGCGAAGAGAACATCGAACATCTATTGTGCCGCTGTCATCGATTTTAGTCGGAAAGAGCAACATTATCCATAATATTGCGACGACTAGACGATCGGCCGTTGTCGGTACAAGTGCTACTCGAAGACCATCCATATCGCTCGTCAGCCCACAAAGCTGTGAAGGCAATTTTGTCTTTCTTGAGGGCCACTGGCCTATGTGAACGCCTTTGACTTGCTCAGGCCCTCCGCGTACGTGCGCAAGCTCACTGCGTCTTTCCTCACTCACTGTCCCTGTACCGATGCTATTACTGCGTATGGTTCGTTAGCTGACTACATGAACTAGCCATATGCACTAACTCGTTTGGGTACTAAACGCAACTACTGGCGCCGTTACTAAGTGCCCTTAATAGAATATTAGTTAACATTGTGACATTGGGCTAATAGCTTTTGGTTAGGAACTGACGTGCCCCCTTTTTTTGAAAGTGAAGAATGGTGAAGGCGCTTAACTCAGGTCTGAACCGAATTAAACGCAAATTTTACCCCGCTTTAACGCTCCCCCGCGACTCCTTCCTGAGGAGCTGCAATATAAGTTGCGTGGGCACAGGTAAATCATTTTGTTCATCGAACAACAGCTAGGAGGACAAGTCGGAGCGGAATCATTTTGTCGTTTTATAGCTTTATTCGCCATCCATGGCGTTAAAGTTGATGAGACTCGCGGAGTTTAACAGCTGCAGTTAAAATCTATACCCACTGTAAGAAGTACGTGTTGATTTAGAAATAATTTGTTTTACAAAAATTGAAGAACCTCGCAAAAAAAAGCAAGAACAAAGTACAAGAAACGAACTGGGGCATCAAGATAACAAATTTAAGCCGACGTAAAAAACGATATGAGAGTGCTGTAAGCTGGACATATTGATAAACCTATAGCGTACAAAAGTTGTGAATTATACAGAATTAGTTCTGAAATTACACTACTAATTCACGAGTAGGACTTTTGCAAAACCTTCACAAACATTCTAACAATATTATGTCATCTTGTCAGCCTCATTTGGTATAACAGATGCAGTTTAACAAATTGAATGATTTATCTTTGGTACAGGGCGACGGATTTCTAAACTTCCTGCTTCAATTTTTTTGAACTTACCGGTTTTTGGCAATATTTGCAAAAGCTACGAAGCATATGAACCAACGTTATGCTTCAGACAGTGGGTAGAATTCAGCCGCCACTCTCAAATGCAACAAATTTCATTAAAATTAGTGCAGTGGTTACATAATTTGAGCATTTATTGGTTTCACTTGCCTTTGGATGAGTGAATCACAATAACACACCAACCACATACAATGCTTTATAGACGTGTTTTAGTCCCGTCATCCGCTGGCGTCAGGGCGTGCCTTTTTCAACACGCGATCAACACACGATTGGCCAGTCAGGGTGCATAATAGCACGGAATATCCACAGGGTCAGGGTACACGCGAGTGGCAAGTGTTTCTATAAATATCGGGTACATCAATATATCCGCTTATACAGGACGACATAGCAGCGCTAAACCAATAAGCGCCAGAAGGCAATAAATTAGCGTTGGTAGCACGTGCCTTACGAAGAGGAATGGCGCTAGCAATGAGCCGACGGCGGCGCTCCGATGTCTTCGCGTAGATACGGCGTGCCTTTGATACTATCAGCTGCTGCGACTGCCTGATAATAAGTGATCGCGAGGTCAAAGAGCGGCCACAAAGCGACCTTGGCAGGCTTTCACGCATTGCTTGCGATAAAATCACGTCGCCGACAACGCCGCCGCGCTCGTTCGTGCAATCACGTCCAATGCACCGCAAATGACGTCAGCGCCCTGTCGTTATAACGTCGCGCGATGTTTTCGTAATTGTGGGACCAAATACTTGTGCCGCATATATATATATATATATATATATATATATATATATATATATATATTATGGTTGATGCGCCTGCACTATATATAGGAGAACCTGCTGCAGATGTGTGCGTCATGAGCATGCACTCAAGGGTTACTATTTGTGCTCTGCGTGCTTGTGTGTACGCGAATATCATTTTACTAGAACACACTGTGTCAGTGCCTATTCTGTGTCGTTCCCGTTTGCACCCTTCACCGTCTGAAGTGTCCGTTGAACACCCAGGCCGGCCCTTCACCCTTGCGCGATCAGTAAATCTCTTTACGGGCATTGCGAAACGGACGCGCCGCGCGAGTATACATAGTGATCTATCGGCTCCGGCTGTTCGAGCATTAAACAAAGCAGGGTCTTTCCTCGCTCCGATTACTTCTGTCGGTGCAGCCACCCCCTTCGGTCGCTGGCGGTGCTCAGCGCGCCCCGTGAACACACACGCGTGTGTTGGGGACACAACCAACACGCGGCTCCGTTGTCGACGCTAATGGTCCTCGCTCAAACACTACGGACAGAGGGGACGTCAATCGCCTGTAGACAGCTCGTACACTCGAAAACAAGGGCGCACGTTGCAGATACGTGCACGGCCCCGCGTCCTTTCACGAATGCAGCGGCACTCGATTAGCCCTTACATACCTTTTGCGAACGCTTCTTTGTCTTTCAGGACTGGCTCTTTTGTTCAAGGGCAATGGCGCCAGCGGCGCATCCGCAGAGGAAACGTTCCCTTGCGCCAGCGTCGAGCGGTTCCCTCCGAGCTAGAGTTTTTCACATCCCAGAGAAATCATTCAATGGGAGATGCGAAGTGACGTTGGTTGGTTGTACGTAGCTTTACTACGGCGGTTTCAGGCAAGCAAGCAAGCAAGCAAGCAAGCAAGCAAGCAAGCAAGCAAGCAAACAAACAAACAAACAAAAAGGACGCTGTTCTTGTTTATCGACCATTTGCAAGCATAGAGCAAGCACACTACCACCTTGGACACATTTTTCATCGGGAGTCTCCTAGCTCAACCTAAAACTTGCGGTGCTCGGATGTGCTGCAGCAGCAGCGGAAAGCAGCAGCAGCCTGGAGCGTAGGAAAAGAAAGCTTCGCTTGAAAGAAATGGTAAGGTGATTACGCCTTTAGCGTCTGCCCACGAGAAAGCTTCAATTTAAAAGAAGTGATAGGTAAACTATCTTATATACAAGAACAAAAGCTTTTTTCGATATACAAAGAGCGCGCTCCCTTTTCACAGACAATTGGTACAGAGGCCACTACGTTGTGCCTAATAACAGGATAATGCCGCAAATTAACGTGCACTACGTCCAGCCCACCTCCACTAAATGTGTTGATCGCGTCACATAGACTCTGAGCTGAAAAAAAAAAATCAATAAATAGTACAATTTGAATTGAAACATTACCGTGAACAACGTTCAATACTCCAGATATGATTTATTTAAATAAAATCAGGTGTTGGAGTCCTTCATCTAGTACAAAATATTGAAAACCGTTGTGAAGAATACCTTTCGGTATGTCGGTTCAGTTGCCCGTATACGCTGTCTGCAGTGATGCACGCTGCACTTATATGCATAGTATTTGGCATAGTATTTGATATGCAATGTATTTTGGAAAAATTTGAGTCGATTGAGTGACAACGAAATAAGCCATCATGTAACGTCATGATCCAACTCGTCGATCTAAACATTTGGAGAATAGTTGATTCCCACTCGGTACAAAAAATACCCGAATCTAGCTATTCTACGGATAATTTTGTAATGTTAGCCCTGCCCACGGCAAAAAAATTTGAAGTCCAACCACTACTATTCTAACCTCCTTAGCCGTATCCAGAAGGCATGGAATTTGTTGACTGAATTACGCTTAAGCAAAACGTTCGACCAAGACAGGCATGCTGCGTACCATGCAGCTCATTTCGCCCTGCTAGCTGCCCCACAACGCGGCTTACCATTCACACTGTATACAGCTGTATGTCGCGGAGAAATTGGAGACCGGACGAGTCGAGGCACCCGCTTCCTAAGTATCCAGTGAGAACAAAATGTAACTTATGTATCACTTCTGTGCGGGGCCATTCTACGTCCATTTATCTCCTAACACTCTACGTTCTGTAGTCATTTTCCGACCAGTTAACAAAATCATTCTGCCACCCCCACCCATAGCATTGAACTTCCGCAACATAGATATTGTAGACAGTTTCAAATGTCTGGGCGTAATTTTCTCTGGTAATATGCCTTGGGACGATCATATAAACTGTCTAACGACACAGAAAAACCCGTTCACTGGTATGATGGGCAGATTAAAACATCTGCTATCAACAAGAACTAATTGGCTTCTTTATCACTCCCTTTTTTATTCTCACCTCAACAACTGTAAACTGGTATGGGGAGCCTCAGCGCCCTCTAGCCTGCAACGCATTCAGCTTTTGCAGAAGAAATACATTCGTCATGTTTATAATGCACCATAGCGATCCCACACAGCTCAACGTTTTCACAATTCCAGAATAATTAGTATACACAACTTACATAAGTACCGACTGAGCGTGAAGTTCAAAACAGAAATAAGACATAACTTCAATAGTTTACAACTTCTTGCAAATTTGGAAAACAAATTACCATACTACCCATATAGATATGCAGAAATCTGGTTAGTATTTACTCCTCGTCTTACTACAGGACAACAGCGCTTATCCCACACGTTACCCTCTCTTTTGAACGCCTAAAAATTCGATAGCTTTGATTTATTTCCTTGTTCTTGCCAGAATCTTCGCCTTATGTGTAGTGCTTGATTCTGGATACTTCCTTTCGCAGTGACTTCATGTTATTTCGTGGTTTGTATTGTCATTACAATCTGTTTCTGTTCGATCAGTACCCTGTATTTATATTTAACTGAGTAGCAGCAGCAGCAGCTGCTGCTGCCTTGTTTTGTTTGCGTACTTTTGATGCACTGCTCTGCTTGCCAAAATAAACAGACCAGGGGTAGTGGGCTCGTCAAGCTGCCTGCGAGCAGCTTCTTTCCCTCCGACCTCCCATCTAGCATGTATGACGGGAAATAAATATTTTTATATTATTATTATAAAGGTCAGTGTCATAAAGGCTTCACTCTATGCGTTTCGACGTGTTTCTTGCTCTACATCAATTTATAAGTGACACTTTGGGCGTGTAGTTGCAGGCAGCTTTTACAGGGCCAGTTACGCCTGCAGATGGCAAGACTCCGTCTCTAAGCAAACATCGTGTCATCAAGCCATTGGTGAAGCGTGAGTGCAAAGAAAGCGTTTATTTCGCCACAATGAAGGACATTCTCTCGAAATTCGCGGCGCTTTCCCAATTCATCGTGACTCCCTATAATTATTTCAGGACGCTCGTTCATTACGAGCGCGTTCGCCTAAGCGCTCAATTTATGCCACGATGATCTTCAACCGAATTCGCACGCGCCGAGCCCCACCGCAATCGATACAGTTCTGACATTGTCGTACGGCTTTCCCGTTCACCCTACAACTTTCGTGGTTCCCGATTGTGTGCGCGCAGTTCGTAGCGAGTTTGTACACCGTCGCATAGTCGCCGTGGCAGCTCAGATGACGACGGCATTGCGCGGCCGCAGCTCGAGGTCGCAGGCTCGATTCCGGCCGCATTCCGACGGGGACGGAATGAACACAAAGAAATGTGCGTGCATTGTGCAGTTGGTGCACGTTAAAGAACCCCAGCTCGTCAGAATTATTCCGGAGACCCACCAATACGCAGTGCTTCATAATCATTACGTGACACCTCATAATTTTTTTTTTAGGCGACCGCCTTAGATGGTTCATGGGCCGAAAAAAATTGTTGTCCGGCGTTATTACACCAAAATTCAAACGAACCAACTTGGAGATATAGTCGAACCGGCCATAGCTCCAAGTTGGATCCCAACTGGCATGGTGAAAGTCGTGTATCGAAGGCACTACCATTGGTGTTAATTAAGGTGAAGTTAATTAAGGCACAGTTAATTAAGGTAAGGTAAATAAGGCACTCGAGCCCACGGCTTATGGTGCGAGAGAACTGTATAGGAAGTAACAATGCATTCGAAGGAAAATGTCAAGTAATGCATTCGATGTCTCGTGAGTGCGCAGGCTTCCGCTTTCATTCTCTTTAGCGGGGGCTAAATTGACTTTCAACTTTTTTTTTCTGCGTGCCGTGCATATTAGTTATCTCGCGGCGTTCCTATACAGCCTCGAAATGGGCCCAGGTCAGCATTTGCCGAAAGTGACAATGTCCCACAACGCTACTTATTCACTTCCACACTTGCAACATTTCCCACACGTCACCCATATCCGTGGTCACTGAACTGTCTCAAATGTTGGGCCCGCTGCAATGTTCTATTGTTTAGATAAGTGTGTGTTTGTATTTGCGTTAGCTCATTTTTCTTTACGCGTGTGTGTTTGCGTCTGCATTGCCGAGTGCTTGTAGCCGCAACAACAGCTTTGCTGAAAAGGGGAATAGAACGGGCTGCGTGGTCGGTGCGAGAATTCCTTAGGGTTAATTTGATTTGTTCATCTTGCGAAACCGACCAAAGCAACGCACCTGCTACGAGAACGCGTACCGATTAAGGGCTCCAAAATTAATCCGTGACCACCTGGCACTTTTAACTCGTAGCTCGGGCACGGGTGATGTTTGCATTCTGCCCTCATCGGAATCGAGCTGCCGCGGGATAGGATCAAACTAGCTCATTCGTGTCCAGCAGCTTAATTCCTCAGCAAATGCACCCCCCCCCTTCGCCCCCGTGGTGAACATACGCTTCACGACATCGCATCACCCATTTATGCGCTAAGGCTCGTCAATTCCTCCTCCCCCCATTTCACTTCGCCCTTCTGTATTTCTTTTTTTTACGGTGAGCCATGTTTTCGCCCTGCACCCTGAGCTAAAAAAGAAAAACAAGCAAACAAACAAACAAACGCAAAGAAAGGAACGGAAATAAAGCTAGAAGACACGCGCAGGAGCTCTGCTCGGAACGGTTCGATGGGCGTGGAAAACAGCTGTTATTTGAATGTCAGGCATGTTCCAATGGAGCTTGCATGTTCTCGTTAGCTGCCGCTGCATCCACAGAAAACCGCCCACCGTTATTGACTGTTCCAGCTCCTTCTCGAAAAGTGAACGCTTTCTTGTACAGGGTACGCCTGCACAGCGTTGCTTGGACGCAAATCAAACGAGTGTTTGCGAACGACAGCATATGAAATCGCAACTATTCCCCTATCTCCCGCTATTCTTCTTCTGATACTGGAACATTTGCGCCCGCGCAGAAATATGACGTTTCCCCGTGCGGTCGCGTGCAAGACGGCCCATCCCTCTGAAGAGCCAAGCCGTTCGCAGTCTCACTTGCGGTCGAAGAAGAGCCGATCTGGGTGACATTTCTATTTTTTTTCCTGGCTAGAGCGCATCACTCCTTTCGGCTGGTTTAACGCGCGCTCCTTAAGAGGAAGCTTTAGCTCGGGCCCAACTCCGACGCGGCCTATTCAAATACATGTAAAACGCAAAAACGTTTTTATGAGATAACTCCTGGACCGATTTTGATGAAATTTGTTGCATTTGAAAGAGAAAGTTAAATTCTAGTGACTGTTGGAAGCGGAATTTCAATTTAGGGCTTGAATTTTCCTAAAACGATTTTCAAATATTTGACCGTTTGAAAAAGATAGAATCACGAAGTTTACAAATTGATAGCTATGCATCAAGAACTGATATCGCGGTTCTGTAAACGGCATCGATTAGATCATCCAAAGCGGACAAATTCAATATGTCATTTTATATCTTACATGAATTCGTTACGTTGGTTACAACGGTTTTACAAAAGTTGTATTTCCCTATGATTAAATTTTTTTATATTCATGTCTAACATATCAATTTTGTCCGCTATGGATGTACTTTTAGATGCAATTCACAGAATTGTATTATAATTTTTATCGGTTGAGTTACAGAGTTGTAAACTTGATAGTTTCGTTTTTAGAAAATTTTTGATTTTCGCCAATTTTTAATAAAAGATTGACGACCTAACTCAAAAATTCGGAACCAACAGTCACTAGATTTTAAGTTTTTCTTTTAAATGCAACAAACCTCGTCAAATTTGGTGCAGTGGTTGCCGAGAAAAACGAATTCTCCTTTTACATGTATTTAGATAGGAGCACTCGAGCTAAAGCTTCCTCTTAAGAGGAAGCTTTAGCTCGGGCCCAACTCCGACGCGGCCTATTCAATTACATGTAAAAACGCAAAAACGGTTTTCTGAGATAACCCCTACACCGATATTAATGAAATTTGTTGCATTTGAGAGGGCAAGTGAAATTCTAGTGACTGTTGGTCGCGGAATCTCTATTTAGGTCCTGAATTTTGTTAAAAAGATTTTCAAACATTCGAAAGTTTGAAAAAAATAGAAGCACGAACTTTACAAATTCATAACTCTGCATCAAGAGCAGATATCGCGGTTCTGTAAACGAGATCCATCAGATCATTGAAAGCGGACAAATTCGATACGTCATTTTATATCTTACGTGAATTTGTTACGGTGTTTACATTGCGTTCTTCAAAACCTACATTTCCATTATACTATATTTTTTGACATTCATGTGTAACGTATCAATTTTGTCCGCTTTAGATGTACTATTAGGTGCAGTTCACGGAATTGTATTATCAATTTTCGTTGCTGAGTTACAGAGTTGTAAACTTGATAGTTTCGTTTTTAGAAAATTTTCGATTTTTGCCAATTTTTAATAAAAAAGTGACGACCTAAATCGAAAATCCGAAACCAACAGTCACTAGATTTTAGGTTTTTCTTTTAAATGCAACAAATGTCGTCAAATTTGGTGCAGTGGTTGCCGAGAAAAACGAATTCTGCTTTTACATGTATTTAGATAGGAGCACCCGAGCTAAAGCTTCCTCTTAAGGAAAACGAATAGCCTGGCGAACCGAGCCCAGATATATGTGGCTTAGAAAGCTGCCCGACAAGAGAGAAACAGATTGCGGGCGTTGGCTCGTTGTAGTTGGCGCAGTACATCAGAGTAACACAATTGGTGCTGGCGAGGCCAGCCGCAAAAATGGAGGATATCCGTAACCATAGACGGGGAGTTTTCATTTTTCCCGGGGGGAAGGGGGGCCTACCAGCTTTCCAAGCCCCATGTGTGTGTGTGTGTATATATATATATATATATATATATATATATATATATATATATATATATATATATATATATATATATATTGCGCTTCAAAATCTTTGTGTGACCTCGAAGAATTGAGCGTTGCAGTGACAGCGTTATATGTGTATATACCAGACCTCAGAGTAGGAGACATTTCAATTTCACAGCCTGAGTCCTCTCGGTGGTGTAATCTTCGTTCGGGTAATTGTCGCACACTTGGCTGTCACTAATACTGCCTCGCCGTCCCGGCGAAACCGCAGCCTCCATCTTTTTTTTCCTTTTAGAGCGCAGCTCTTTGGCGTCCGTTCCTGGGTTTCGCGTCGTCGTCGGCGTTGTCGTCGGCCTCGTAACCAGCTCCGCCCCCCTTTCATCCCCCCAGCGCTAGCAGCGACCGACTGATACCGCGGGATGCCGCTGACGCCGCTAGAGAGTCAAGATAACGTGACTGCATAGAACACCGTCGCCGCCATGCAGAAAGAGGAGGAAAGGGTCCCCCCCCCCCCCTGTTCTTGTGTGGCGGATAGGGTGCTCTTCAGTTGCCGACGCGCCGGTTATTTCACGTAGGCCCCGGCACGTCGACGAATACGTGACCACCTTCCCACGGCTAGACCTGGTTCTTAGCGCTGCGGAAGCGAGGGTATCATATTGTTTGTGTCGGCATCGGCGGCGTTGTCCCTGAAACCAACTCCGCAGCTGGGGTTGACTCACTATCGGCGTCAGCGGCATCAGTCAGTCGCTGCTATCTCTTCCCTCCTCCCTTTATCGTGTTGTCCGCTTGCTGCGCGCGCTTCTGCCCCCATCGTTTGCCGCTGGGTGTACACGCCGCCCCCCTCCCCCCTCTTCCTGCGAGTCTCCGGTTGTCAAAGCGCCGGCTCGAACTTAATTCCTTTCTTCGCTCCTCCTCCAATGCAACCCCTGTGCGGTGGCAATCAGAGAGCCAGATCGGTGGCGGCGGATCTGTATATGTGCACCGCCCGAGCCGAAATTGCCGCTGCCGTTCGCCCTGTGCGGTGGCAATCAGAGAGCCAGATCGGTGGCGGCGGATCTGTATATGTGCACCGCCCGAGTCGAAATTGCCGCTGCCGTTCGCCACTGCGAAATTATCTGCCAGTTCTTTCTGAGCCATGAGCGAGACGACCGATGGAAGTCCTCCGTCTGCTGCTGCTGCTGCTGCTGCTGCTAAACGAGCTGCCAGAGCAGAGGCCCAGCGCCGTCGCCGTCAGAATCCAGAGGTGCGTGCCGCCGAAGCAGAAGCTTACCTAGTGGAGTCTTTGTTAAAGGAATACGTGTGAAAAATAAAAAAAAAATTCTGTGATAGCGCATACATGTGTTGCTCGATTTCTTTGCCTCAATCTATCGAAAAGGTGAAACAGCTTATTTGCTGCGCTAAAATTTCGCATTAGGAAGTAACGTAATCGTCGGTCATTTTTTTCTTTTATTCTTTTATTCCTTTTTTTCTCTTGGTCCGAGTATAAGCGCTGCTGGTCATGACTGCTGTTGATTCTTATTTCGTGTCAATCCGGCTTAGCCTCATTTCGTTTAATGAGTGAATTACACAGTGTTCCCCAACTATCATGCACCAAGACTTAAAAAAGAGCAGTTGCGTTACTCGAAGAAAACCCAGTGCGTATTGTTTCCAGTATAGCGGAGTAGCCGCCAGTAATTATTTCGTTACTGAGATTTAATTGAGTAATTGCAGCTAATTATCTAATTCGAAAAGTACTGTCCTAATTTTCAAAGTGTCAATGAGGCATTTGTAGGCACCCTAAAATGACATCTAACTGCGGTGTTTTCAGCGACGTACTAATTGCGTACGATTTTTTTCCGAGTGGCAAAGAAACGTCACGAAATATGAAATATACCGCGTTACTGCACTCCCACCCGCATCATAAGGGAGCGCCCTCAAATACGCTGATTGAAAGCAACTGCATTGCCTGTCGCAAACCCGAAGAGACAGCCCATCACCTTCATAATTGTACGGAAGGGGCACCAACAGCAGGTTTCGCGGCTTCGCCAGATATTCCTTCCTCTCATTTCTACGTCACACTTATTATCCTTGTGTCAAGGCCGACTGATCACATTGATAACAAAAGCCCCTTGATAACGCGGCTGAAGCGCCGCACTGACCACGCACGAAATGCGAAAAGCAATGGAATAGGCACAGAATGTTTAGAAATCCCGGCTTCGCTCACACCGCATCGAAAGAGTTAACGCGAAGCTATACTACGCACCAGATGATTGCTTCGGACCGAAGCCAAATTAAATTGATCTTTTTTTTCGTGAAAGTATATACGTGCTGCAAAAACAGGTTCGTGTCAAAAAATAAAAGCCAAATAAATAGACCGGGAAGCCACCAACCCGTAAAGAAAAGGCAAACTGGATGCGTTCAATAAAGCAACTACCGTATTTACTCGATTCTAAGCACCCCCTTTTTTTCACGATCGCGATGACCAAAGTGAGGGGAGGGGGTGCTTAGATTCGAAAAATCTACAAAAATCTCTTTTCGCTGTGACAACATGACGAGACGGGTGCGAGAAACCTAACCTAACCTAACCTAACCTAACCTAACCTAACCTAACATTCGAAAGAAAAATCGATGCAGACAGTGAACCGCTCGTGTAGGATCCTCAGTCACTATCACTGCCACTCAAGTTCGGCGCGTCCAACAGAAGCATCGACCGCGTGCCTGCATGTCCGCCGAGCAATGATTAGGGAGTGAGCAAGCGCATTTGGCGGCCTTGGCTACGCCCTCTTCCTAACAAATAGGGGGGTGGTTATATTCGCATGCAAACTTTTTTCCCAACTTTTTCGCGAAAATAGAAGGGGAGGGGGGTGCTTAGAATCGGGGGGTGCTTAGAATCGCGAAAATAAGGTATGCGACTTCTAAATAAGGATGTCTGTACAAAAAAAAAAAAAGAACCGTCATATTTCATTCTACCCTTATTATCTATGAATTCTTAAGGTCCGTTGAACACCAGCCTAGAGGACATGTTCGAATAGGTCTCCTTCTTTTGCAGTTACGCAGTACTGTGTCCATTTTATCACATCTTCAGTGGGTTTTTTGATGATCGACGCCAGAATTCTACGGGAGACATCCGTTATCCTTGCCTTAAACAATGTCCGTCTCGATCATGTAAGCATGATATTTCACATAACCCCAAAGAAAACAATCGAGTGGAGAGAGGTAATGTGACCTAGCCGGCCGATTCACAGGCCCGTGCCTTCCAATCTCCTGCGCATGAAAAGTCACATCCAGCCAGTTTCGGGCTCGGCTGCTGCTGTGTGCGGGTGCCCCATCTTGATAATACCACAGAAGTGGAAGACGTGACAGCGGGACTTCGCTGAGAAACTCATCCACCACTCCTTCAAGGGTTTCATTGACGTAACGTTGTCCAGTTCAGTGTCTGATCGAAGAAGATGGGACAGATTATAGCACCGGCGTAAATTCCGAATCGCAGAGAAACTGTTCATTCGATGTCTTGCAAAACCACTCTGCAACTTTCCGATTGGAAAGTTTTGTTTAACTTCGTTGCATCAGAAGTTCGTTAATTAATTTCGACTAAGTAAGCAAAATAAAAAATAGCGTGACATACTAAATGCAAAAGTGAGCAACATGCATTTGGTCGCGTCGTCTAAGAGTGCATCGACATATTTTTCAACTCCGCCTAAATTTAGCTGAAACGCCCTTTGTATGTATGTATGTATGTATGTATGTATGTATATATATATATATATATATATAAATATATATATATATATATATATATATATATATATATATATATATATATATATATATATATATATATATATATATACATATCTTAGCCTACACACTACCCATAACGAGCCCCTTATTTTCCCCATATATAACCAAGGTACCTTGATTAGTTCACCGAGAACCTTGCAACAACAAACTAAGAACGTCCTTTGACGCTTGAAAAAGAAAAAAAAACAATTTACAAGGCTTGTAACTCGACCAGGAACGGAAAATTTATATTAGACATGACAATTACCATGACCACCCTTCCCATTTCCACGAGATATAAACATGTTGTATCTCATACCTATGTGGGAACAATGGGACGCATAGGTACACGGTAGCGACCATATCACATGTGCTAAAACTTGATTAATATATTTTTTTACAAAACCTGTGTTTATCCAATTATTTAACTTCGCACAGAAATTTTCATAGCGTTCCACCCATTTATGCGAAACTTGTTCTCGGTGGCATTGATAGTTCTGTTAGGGCAGGGGGCTAAATTCTGCCCCATTCGTTAGACACACTCATAACACTCTAGAGCGCTTGGATACGTAATTTATTACCACAGCCTCAATTATACTCCCACTTGGAACTTTGCCTGCACGTCGCCCATTACCTCGTCCCTACTGTCACCAGACATAAAGAAGCTGACTCGTTTAGTTCACTGAGGACACCAGGCGAAACCGTTATACGTATCACGCATTAAAGAAGAAAGAAAACGAGGGTTCTAGAGGTATTCGTAACGCTTATAAGTAAGCCAAAAGCGTTAAAACTTCTCGTGACACATTCCAGTTAAGCTTCCCCCATTCCTTCTAAGTATAAAGTTCGTAAAGTGCAGAGTACAGTTGGGAATTTGGGAAACGTAGCTGATTACGGTAGCTTGAAACTTTCCAAAGCTTGCCTAAGATTTCGAATTTTTCAAATATTTTTTCATATGCTGTATTTCATCAACACGCATTTAACATCGCACACAAATTCGCCATAGGGTTCCCCATATGATATAAAAATTTGACCTCGGTTGTAATTGTAATTATGCCAGGGAAGCGGTGTAAGTTTAAGCCGTTTTTTAACACGCTAATAACGCTCCGCACCACTTACGTGCATACTCTATTATCAAAAAGCGCATTTAACCCACCTATTTGGAACATTGCCTGCACATTACATATACGGTACCTCTAACTTTCTCCGAAGATGAATAAGGTGTCCTTTTTTAGTTCACTGAAGGCACAGGAGAAACAAACTGCGAGCGTCGTATGACGAACACAAATAGGGAAAGAAAACAAGGGTTAAGTAACTATCTACAACGTTACATCTAAAACAAATGAGTGAAAGTTTGTCAGTGCATTACACTAAAAAACTGTAAATATTTTCACGGATTTAGAGCTTCGTACCTCGTGCAGTTGTTTCAGGAGTCTGGGAAACATTTGGAGTAACGGCAGCATAACACCACGGAACGCTTGAATAAGTAACTTTCTACAAAGGTTGCGAGGAACTCACACAGATTAAACATTTATCACTCGTCACACAGAACACGATTCCTACTTCAACAAAATGTAAACACCGTGACTCAAATAGTTTACTGGGGAAACATTTAAATCAACTAAACTTGTGTAACGCATAAAGGTTGGGAGAAAGCGGGATTTAGTAAATATATTTAAAGCACATAACTAACCTACCCAATTCAAACTTTTGGTATGTATAACCCAAAATTGTGACCTCCATTTTTTCAAAACAGGAAATCTCTACCTTCTTGCTTCTACCAGGAAACGTGTGCTAGTGTAACTCTTATGTTGAAACAGCGTAAAAATAAAACCAACAGACAACGTGAGAAGTGACACATGCCGATAAAAAAAAATTAAAGGCAGTGTCGTAGTGATATTTTAACGGCACTCCACGTTCAGCAGTGTCGTTTTCTTCTTAAGGCATGGAGTACAAAACAAAAACACGACACACACACAAATAAGAGGAAGCACCGAGCAGGAAAACCGCTGCTAAATTTATTGACCAAGTCACCCGATTGTCGACATTCCTGGATCGTTTTCACCAACATATCTAGGATAAGTGGCAATTACACAATGAAATTCAACAACCTCTGGACATATAATAGATTCCATAGTTCCGGTATTTGATAATGCAACAATTTCATGCCGTGAGGCACGCAATCGTTGGGTGGCGCTGATTATAACACTTTATAATCCCTGGACCTTGCGTTACATATAGCAAGCTAACTTTAGGTTTTCAAAGATGGTTAGGCGGTCCCAAAAAACTGGGCATGATGGAAGAAGCGCTACGGGAAACTTGTTTTGGCGGCAACTGCCTAGCGCCAGCCTCCCCTGCAATGCCAGCGGGCATGGCGCACCCCGTTAGTCGTCGGCTACAGCTCTTCGCGGGGTGGCACGAAAGACAACCCTCACTGACCACATAGCAGTTGCGTAATAAACAAACGCATTACTTTGTTGCAAATGCAGTCACAAAGAATATTTGTCCTCAGCTGCTGTTAGATTTTCTAGCGTGCAGCCAAAAGCGCCCGCTTTCATAAGTGTGTGTGCGTGCATGTCGTCAACGGTTAGCCAAGAAACCCAAGCAGCTATGAAAGGCATGTCAGAAAACTACACATGCAAAAAAAAAAAATCCACGACTTCATAGTTTACCGGAGGACGCTGCTGGAGCCCTCAGTTAAGAGTGGCCGCATGCTGCTCATAAGGGGGTTTCCACAATTAAGGGGCTTGCGTGGGCCAAGGGGCCGTAATGAATGAAGATATTCAGCGAGTTATTCCTAGTTGTAAAAAGAATGAGTGAATGTTTCTTGTTTAATGGTGCAAGGGCCAAGTACGGCCAAAGAGCGCCATGCCTGCTGTAATGAGTACGCAGTGTAGTTATGAGTTCTATGAAGTTGGCGTGACGTGGTTGTAAAGGGGCCTTAAACATAGTCGCCCTAAAGTGCATAAAATCTGTATAATAAGATTATGGCGAGGACATATGACGCGTACGATGAACATTAAGATGCATTTCAAAAGTATTATACGATGTATAAAGTATATCTGATTCTAAAATTGTCTAAAGCACTACTGCTCTTTAGAGACCTCGAAACACAAGGGCCTGGAGGCATGTGCCATGCGAAACAATTATCGCATCTGCATCCTCCGGAACGAGGATGCTCAACGAATTTAATGGACTTATAACATGTAAGATTACAGCATTTACGAAACCGAGGACTGCTTTGGTGTTAAATAGCGGTTTTTGGCTAAGAAACATAGCCGGGTGAAGAGGGATGTAAGGACGGTATGCCAGAGGAAAATATTTCTTTCCCTCAGCTTCGGCCTCCCAACACTCCAGAAGGACGTGAAGGACGGTGAGCCTGTCACCACATCTGCCACAGGTTGGAGGTTCATTTCCGGTAAGTAGATAACTATGAGTGCCAAATGTAGGCCCTATTCTGAGACGACAGAATAGGGGCCGTATAACGTAAAACTATTCCAATATATTTTTATTCCAATTTCCTGACGTCAAATTTGCGTAACCGCCGACGCAAGCATCGGGCCGTAACCCGCAGGGTTGTCTGAACAAACCAATCTAATGCTCCCCTCGTTCATAGGAGGTAACTTTTGTTTGCTTGAAAAAGGAATAAAATTGCCTGCACTGAGTGGCTTGTCTTATCTAATTTGCTTACAAGAGGCGAGGAGCATGCTCAAGGGGAGAGGGATTTGATGGGGCCGAGCCACTGGACTGAATATCGATAACCGAATGAAGAGAGAGATTCTTGTTGGTGGGAGGAAAAAATTGGGTAAAGTGCAGCGCAGTAACTGTCTCTCAGATGAGGACACCTCAACCGCGCTGCTCAACGCGGTTGAGGTGTCCTCATCTGAGAGACGGTGGTGCCGGCGTCTGCAATTGGTCCGCTTTCTGTTACCTAGTTTACGGTGGCTCGTCGACAATAGCGGCGGCAGGCAACGGAAGCTTAAGAATGACGCTAAAACGGATCCTCAGCAAAGAAGGGTTGGCAGAACGAGGTTGTAAACTTGCCAAAAGTACTCGAAAACGTTACACGGCCACGCAAAGAGTTTTATTACACGCAAATAAAGCCATGCTCTCCGGCAGGGGCGAGTAGCCAGTGCCGGAGCGATCGGCGGCAGCCATCTTTTATTCCTTTCGGAACGGGGCAGCCTGCGGCTATTCAGAAGAAAATTCAGTTTTATTCGGCATATTAATGCATCTTTAACGCGTAGGCGTCACTTTGACGCGGTAAGTTTTTGCCGTTTTGTGACGTCGCGTGAGAGGCAGGTGAAGTGCTTGCAGCCCGAAATCTTTTGACCAATAGCCGAGGGCTAATCGCAAAAAAGCGTCCATTCAGAAATAACTATTTTTGTTTTGTTCGGTCAAATTATGCATAATTAGAGTGTACACGTCTTATCAGATGGGGAGCTGTCGCGGTTTTCGTGACGTCGCGTGACAGACAGGAGAAGTGGGGGTGGTCCAAGAAAATTTTTTACCAATCGCGGTGGGCTGATTGCAGAACAGGAATAGAAAAGTTTGGAATAGTTTTACGTTATAGCGCCCTAGGACATCTGTTCGCCGTGATTTTGTTGCGGAGGGCTGAAAACCTAACTGTGGCTTTATACAGTGCAGTTTATTATTTATTTCTGCGTCCCACATGGGTTGCCAGTAGTTTCGCAGTTTCTTACGTAAGAAAGGCTTCAGATCTGTGACAGGGATAGCTAGGGATGTGAGTGATGTGGCCATTTTGTCTACTAGTACATTACCATCGATGCCTCTATGGCCAGGTACCCAGCATATTATTACATGTCTATATGATAAATAAATAGTGCATAAAAGTGAGTAAAGTTCAATGAAAACAGCATTTGTAGAATTTTGTAAAGAAATCAGGGCTTTCACAAGGCTTAGCGAGTCTGTGAATATTACTGCTCTGTCAAGTTTTAATTTCTTTATATGTTTTACTGCAGACAGTATAGCATAGGCTTCTGCAGTGAAGATAGTTCTTAGGGGGTTCAATACGTCAGATTTAGAAAAAGAGGGACCAACAGCAGCATAAGATACGCCAGAATGGGATTTTGACGCGTCTGTGCAGAATTCGGAGCAGCAGTACCTCGATTGAAGTTCAAGGAAATGCATACCGTTTTCGAGGTCAGGAGCGTGCTTTGTGATTTCTATAAAGGATACATCATAGTCTATCACCTGCCCCTCCCAGGTCAGTAGTAGCTTAGCTGGAGGCATTAAGCGATGTTCGAGAATCGGGACATCCATTTCTTCGCTAAGCTCTCTTACACGCAGTGACAAAGGTACTCTCATAGAGGGTCTATTACGAAAAAGTATTTCACATGTGAAGTTGTTAGCCGCTGTGAAACACGGGTGTTCCTTATTAGAGTGAACTTTGAGAAAATAGGTGAAGCTGATGTATGTTCTCTGAAAATGGAGTGACCACTCATCTGACTCGACACATAGACTTTCAACAGGGCTTGTTCTAGATGCGCTAGTGCCTGGCGTATACCCAGATGGTGAGCGGGGTCTAATATCTTTAGCGCGCTCGAGGCGGCAGAGTGATATACTACAGCACCATAGTCCAGTCGTGATCGAACTAGGCTCCTGTAAAGATTAAATAAGCACTTTCTGTCGCTACTCCATGTTGATCGGGATAGGAGTTTAAGTAAGTTCATTATTTTTAGGCATCTTGCTTTAAAATACTTTATTTGTGGAATGAAAGTAAGCCTGAAGTCAAGTATAACACCTAGGAATTTTTGTTCTTTGTTCACGGGTATTTGTTGTCCACACAGTTCCAAGAAAGGATCCGGAACCAGGCCTCTCTTTCTTGTAAAAAGAACACAAGAACTTTTGTGAGGATTGATTTTAAATCCATTTTTCTCTGCCCACTTTGACACTTTGTTTAAGCCATGCTGTACCTTTATCTCGCACACTGCGAGGTTACCGGATTTGAAAGCTATTTGAATGTCGTCCCCGTAGCCGGAATAAAAAATGGCCGGTGTTAATGGACCACAAAGTGTTGTTATCATTACAATACAGAGTGTGCAGCTGAGCACGCCTCCCTGGGGTAGACCGGTTTCCTGTATAAAAGGACGTGACAGTACATTGCCGACTTTTACCCGGAAGGTACGATCGGACAAACAGCTTTCTATTAGTTTAGCATTGCCATGAATGCCCATTTCTGGCAAGTCTCTCAAGATTCCGTAGCGCCACGTTATGTCGTACGCCTTCTCCATGTCGAGGAATATGGATAAGAAAAACTGTTTGTGTACAGATGCGTCATGGATATATCCTTCAATACGTACAAGATGATCGATTGTGCACCGCCCTTCTCTGAAGCCACATTGATAGGGATCAAGCATTTTCCTCATTTCAAGGAAATGAATGAGTCGCCGATTAACATTTTTTTCAGATACCTTACAAAAGCAACTTGTGAGGGCTATCGGGTGGTAACTTGCCACAGAGAAAGGATCTTTGCCTTGCTTCAAAACACGGACCACAATGGCTTCTTTCAATGCGGTTGTAGGGAATGCGACAGCGCAAATTGTGTTGAAAAGTGCGAGCATTGTAACTTGCGTGTGGTTGTGTAAGTTTTTGATAATTTCATACATGATTCTGTCAGATCCCCGTGCAGAGCTCTTGCATGCGATCAAGGCAGCTCTCAACTCGGTAATATTAAAAGGACGGTTTTACGGTTCATTCTGTCAGCATTTTCTTATGAATGACTTACATTCTTCTATTTGTTTATATTTGAGAAAGGATTGTGAATAATGGGTTGAACTTGACACTCTCTCAAAGTGCTCTCCAAGTGAGTCTGGCTGGTCTTGCAGGGTATCGCCTTTTCTGTTTACCAAAGGGAGTGAATATGTTTGTCGCCCTCTTATCCTATTAACCCTGTTGCAGACTTTGTCCTCATCTGTATTCGAGCTGATACCCGATAAAAACTTCTACCAACTCTCTCTTCTGGCCTGTTGGTGCGTTCTCCTGCCTTGGGACTTTATTTTCTTAAAGCTAATAAGATTCTCCGCAGTGGGAGAGGGGCGTAGCAAGCCCCACGCTTTGTTCTGTTTCCTACGACCGATCCTACATTCGTCGTTCCACCGCGGGACACGTCATTTGCATGGCAAGCCACTTACTTCTGATATGCATTTAGATGCGGCATCTATTATGAAGACTGTAAAATACTCCACAGCAGCATCAATTCCTAACAAAGACATGTCATCCCATGAGATACTAGTGAGAGTTCGCAATTTCTCCCAATCGGCTGTAACAGCCTTCCACCTAGGAGCCTGTGGTGTATGCTCGTTTTCTGTAGGTGTTCTTAGCAGTATGGGGAAGTGGTCGCTTCCGTAAGGTTTGTTGGTAGCTTCCCATTCAAGTTCAGGCAGTACAGAAGGGGCAACTAGGTTTAGATCAATTGAAGAAAAGGTTCTGTTTGCAAGACAGTAATTTGCGGGTTCCTTCTTATTCAGCAGACACGCACCGGAAGAAAAAATTAACTGTTCAACAAGAAGACCTCGCGAATCTATACGAGAGTCAGCCCACAGGCAGCTGTGTGCATTGAAATTGCTGAGAACAATATAAGGTTCTGGCAATTCATCTATAAAGGACTGAAATTCACGTTTGTTTAATTGATTAGTAATGTGGGGGTATGTAAAGCGAGCAAATGGTGATGAGTTTGGTTTGGAGAACAACTCGAACCGCCACTGATTCAAGGGACATTTGTAGCTGTAAACGCTGACACGCTATGCTTTTTGTATTACAAAAATTACGATGATGCGACATCATCGCGATCTTTGCGAGACGTAACATACTGTCGGAGAAAGTATGTGTGTTTAGATTTTAAGTGTGTTTTCTCTAAACACAGCACTTTTGGATTGTGTTCGTGGATGAGTTCTTGCACATAATCAAGGTTTCTAAAAGACCTCTGACGTTCCACCGAATAATTGGTGTAGCCATATTGAAAGTAAATTAGTGCTGAGTGTACAGAAACAGAAGTAGCGCCTTAGATTACAGAGCTCTTTGGAAGCTCTGTAACGCGGGTTTTGTCCTTTCTGGAGCGTTCGAGGGAGCCTCGCAGCCCCTTAGGCGCTTGGTGTGCCGTGAGGATGGGTGTAATGTCCATTGCCTCGTTTGAGGGGCCGTACACGTGCTCTTGCGAGCGAGAAGTTACCCGAGAGAGTCCTCTCTCGGAGGGCACGACCCCTGCGCCCACCAGCCCGGAGGTCGATGGGGCTGCCTTTGGCTCTGAGCTGCGCCGGCTGTTGCCAGCGCTGGAAGGGGCCGGGGCGGTTGAGGAAGCCTTGGCTGCGCCCACCTCCGGGGACGCTATCGGTCCCGCGGGATAGCTGCGTGTAGCGCAGGTTGCCGCAGGTAACTTTTGTGGGGCCGGCAACCCAAGGGTAGCCTGGCCTGTTTGCTGGTTGGGTGGAGTAGGCTTACCTACTTGCACCCAGCGGGCAGGAGCCAAAGGTACCTGCTCGCTGCGCGCGGGCTGGGCACTTGGCATTGGCCGATGCGACGCCGCCCCCCGACGAGCAACATCAGCATAAGGTGTGCTGTGGAAAGGTGAGCACCTCATACGGGCTTCCTTGAACGAAATATTTTCTTTGGCGTTGAGGGTGATTATCTGTTTTGCTTTCTTCCAGTTCGGGCAGGAGCGTGAGTAGGTTGTATGGTCACCACTACAGTTCACACAGTGAGGTGTGCCACTACAGTTGTCGGAGGGGTGGCCCTGGACTCCACACTTTGCACAAATAATTTGACCACGACAGCTCTGCGAGTAAAGGCCGAACGTTTGGCATAGGAAACACAGTCTAGGATTGGGGATATCTGATCGGACAGTAAGCCTAATGTATCCTGTTTCAGTGGTTTCCGGCGGAACGCTAGATGCAAATGTTAGGACAAGGTGTTTGGTGGGAATTTCTTTGTTGGCCCGTCTAAGGATAATACATTTTACATTGATTACATTTTGATATTTCCACCCTTACAGGAGTTCAGCTTCTGTCAAATCCTGGAGGTCTGCCTCTGACACGACTCCGCGTGAGCTATTCATTGATCAGTGTGGTCTAATAGAAACTGGTATGTTACCAAATGTCACAAGACTGCGTACCTTCTCGTATTGATGTTTCTGAGGGATCTCAAGAAGAAGGTCTCCGCTGGCCATTTCTGTCACTTTATAACCTGACCCTAAAGCTTCGATGAAAGATTTTGCAACTATGAATAGTGAAATGAATCTGGCCTGCTTTTTAGATTTCTCCCTGTGCAGGACAGGGAATTCGGATACGTCTCTTTTGTTCGGTTGAAGCATGTGCTTAGCTCATCAGTGCGTCGCCTCTTTTGAAGTATGCGGGGAAATGCGGGTGTTCCCATAGTGCTTCGGTTTCTTTTCGGCAGCAATAGCGGCCACCCACCACGGAGCTCAACTTGGGCACGCTGCACCACTTAACGCGTAAGGCTGCAGGCGCCAACCGTACTTTGCCACTATAACCTAATATATTATACCCAAGGGAGGGCACATACACAAGCTCAACGCAAGCCGCCTAGGAAAATTAGGAAGTGACAAAAGAGAAGAGATGATAGGACAGTAAAAGAAAGAATATAGGAAAGAAAAAGATTGAAGAGGGGGACAAGAAGAGGCGACTGCCGATTTCCCCCGGGTGGGTGAGTCCGGGGAGGCCGTCTACGCGAAGCAGAGGCCAAAGAGGTGTGTTGCCTCCCCCGGGGGGCCTTAAAGGTCCGAACACCTGGCATCGGCTCAACCCTCAGGATCCCCCTTTCCCTGGACATGGCTAAGTGCGTACACGCGGGAGGGTCCGACCCTCGTGTGCTCGGGTACGTGGTGTCGCAACACACCAAGTGCCTGCTCACGCAGACGCCCCCGCGGGGATATATAAAAAGAGCTTATGGGTAGAAATGACGTGGCTCAAATTTATATCCCTTCCTACCATCTACAGAATAGCCGATTTGTATTGGGCACTTCCGGCACTCTGAAAGCATCCTGAAGAACGCGGGCGCAGTGGATCTTCAGACGTCGCTATGAAGAGATGTCAACGCGCCGTATCACCCTAAGAAATGCGTTCGTATTACAAACTCTGCACGAGGCTTGACGTGTGTTTCACCCACGACGAGTTTTGTGGACGTTTGAGCCAGTAGGTGCCGTTTATCTTTGATATTATGGCCCCGGAAACAATGGACCCCTGGGAAGGTCGCGTCCGCGGCGGGCTCCACAGTAGTGTCTGTCGAGACAGAAAACGGTGTCCTTCATCGGCAACACAATGGACGTATCACTAATGCAATCACTGCTCTTTCTCTTTATGTGGAAGGCTTCCAGTTGCTCCCGTGATGTCTGGTCTTTGCCCCTACCTAATATCTTCGCATTCTCAAAATGCGGCGAACACTTCTTGCAGGGACTGCAGTGCTGTACTAAGCGTACGTCTTCGCTGTTCACTAAATTTCGTTGGTGCTCCCTCAGTGATCGTTCAGGCATCTGCCAGTTTGCCTTACATAGGCTTTTTCGCAGGACAGCGGTATCTCGTATACACTTCCTGATTGGCACCACACATATGGCCTGGCATGCTTTTTTCAACATCCACCTTTTGCGGATTCCTTGCCGGAGGTACGAGGGCATAGATTGGATAGCTTTTCCGGAGCGGAAAAAACGAGCGCTACCCCAAACCTGCTCGCAACCGTCTTCAGGTTGTGCGAAATTTTTGGTAGGTAGGGTACCACATCCGTTAGCAAGCTTCTTTCCTCTTCCCACGTCTTCAGGCTCGTCATGCACTTCTTCACTTCTTTCAGGAGGGTCTCGGCAACAGCCGTCACGACCGACTGAGGGTAAGCACAAGCTCAAGACCTTTCCAATTGACTATTAAAGCTTGTTTGCATTTCATGTTCGCATGATTTCGCCAGGGCTGATACCAGGCATAGGTTCACAATACTTAGTTTTACGACATTTGAAAGGGCGGAATCATAAGGCAAGAGCTGCTTTTTTACACGCGGAGCATAGGCACAACACACACGTTCCTCACCAATCTTGACATGTATGTCTAAACACTGAAAGGCATTCTGCTTTGGGGATTCGGGAGGGAACGTCAGTCCCTTTCTATGCTTTTTAAAAGCATCTAAAATTTTATTAACAGTAGCGCAGTAGTGTAAGAGGCTCTGCTTCTCCGATACGATAAAAAATCGTCAACGTATCGGTACACTTCCTTGACTTCATCCGGATTAAGAACAGAGGATAAAATCTGGTCAATGCTGGCTAAAAAAATATCATTTAAGATGGATGCAACGCATGATTCGATGCAAATGCCTTTGGTCTGCAAATAGTGCTTGTTATTAAAAGCGCTAAAAGTACTTTGGAGATAAAAATCTAAAAGGGTAAAAAAATTGTGAACAGACATGCCAGCCGAATTCTGGAAAGGGACAACGCCACTCTTGTCAATGCACTGCTTCAGCGCTGTGAAGAGCCCTTGGTGATGTATTGAATAATATGAATCTTCTAGATATACAGAAAATGCGTAGTCAATGCTCGGTTTAGACTTCAGACTTCGGGCTTCTTCGGCGCGCTGGAGAAAGGTCGCGACGTCAAGATTCTCTTCGTCCGTGACGTGCGGCAGCATGGCGTCGAGCGTCGTCGTCGGGTTCCTGCCGTAAACCAGCTTAAACGGCGTGATCTGTGTTGTTTCTTGCACCGCCGTGTTGTAAGCAAAGGTTACGTACGGCAGGACCGCGTCCCACGTCTTGTGCTCGACGTCGACGTACATTGCTAGCATGTCGGCTAGGGTCTTGTTCAGGCGCTCCGTGAGACCATTCGTCTGCGGGTGATAGGCAGTTGTCCTCCTGTGGCTTGTATGGCTTTACTGCAGAATTGCTTGGGTGAGCTCTGCTGTAAACGCTGTTCCTCTGTCGGTGATGAGGACTTCTGGGGCACCATGTCGCAGAAGGATGTTCTCGACGAAAAATTTCGCCACTTCGGCTGCGCTGCCCTTCGGTAGAGCTTTAGTTTCAGCAAAGCGGGTGAGATAGTCCGTCGCCACGACGATCCACTTATTTCCGGATGATGACGCCGGAAACGGTCCCAACAAATCCATCCCGATCTGATGAAATGGTCGGTAAGGAGGTTTGATCGGCTGTAGTAATCCTGCTGGCCTTGTCGGTGGTGTCTTGCGTCGCTGACAGTCTCGACATGTCTTGACGTAACGAGCGACGTCAGCGGTCAGACGCGGCCAGTAATACCTTTCCTGTATCCTTGACAGCGTTCGGGAGAATCCGAGGTGCCCAGCGGTTGGATCATCATGTAGAGCGTACAGTACTTCTGGACGCAGCGCTGACGGAACAAGAAGGAAGCTGGCGCGGACTGGTGAGAAGTTCTTCTTTACGAGCAGGTTGTTTTGTAATGTGAACGAAGATAATCCGCGCTTAAATGCCCTAGGTACTACGTCGGTGTTCCCTTCCAAATACTCGACGAGACCTTTTTGCACCGGATCTGCGCGTTGCTGTTTAGTGAAGTCTGTTGTTGTTGTGGCCTGTGATGCGTGTGGCTCCTACCCACGATGGGGGATTGGCCAAGAGATGGGTGGATTATTCGAAATTATTATGGAGCATAAATTTCCTAATAGTTATTGAAATAGCATTGAATATCGCAGAATTGCCTGTTAAATAACATCAGGAAGGTAATATTGAATTGGTAATAATTAACTTAAAAGTAAAAACAAAAATAAAGGAATTTAGCAGGGCATTCGTTTAGATTCCATAAGGAATGTTCGGACAGCGAAGCATGCATCCGTGTGGCTGAATCCCAAAGTGGACGCTCCGAACGAAAGAATTGCAGGTTCTGTCAAGTCCAGGCCAATTCTTCGAAAAGGTATTTTCTGCGCTTATTATTCCGAGGAAGGCGTCGTCATCCTCGTCGTCTTCCGGCAAGGGATCGATGGGGGCGCGTGATAGGCAGTCGGCGTCTGAGTGTTTTCGTCCGGACTTGTAGGTCACCGTGACGTCATATTCTTGCAGTCTGAGGCTCCACCTCGCCAGCCGTCCTGAAGGGTCCTTTAAGTTAGCTAGCCAACACAACGCGTGATGGTCGCTGACGACTTTGAATGGCCTGCCATATAGGTATGGGCGGAATTTTGCTGTAGCCCAAATGATGGCGAGGCATTCCTTTTCAGTCGTAGAATAATTGCCTTCCGCTTTTGACAGCGACCGGCTAGCATAAGATATCACCCGTTCATGTCCGTCTTTCTTCTGGACTAGGACGGCACCGAGG
This sequence comes from Dermacentor variabilis, assembly GCF_050947875.1. Classification (NCBI taxonomy): domain Eukaryota; kingdom Metazoa; phylum Arthropoda; class Arachnida; order Ixodida; family Ixodidae; genus Dermacentor; species Dermacentor variabilis. Next base: position 121,264,492 of record NC_134568.1, on the reverse strand, counting down.
CCTAGGCTACTGGCGTCAGTGTGGATTTCGGTATCGGCGTCTTCGTCGAAATGTGCGAGTACCGGCGGTGACTGCATGCGTCGTTTTAGTTCTTGAAATGCGTCGGCCTGCGCCGTTTGCCATTTGAACTCGACATCAGATTTGGTTAGATGCGTTAGCGGCTCAGCGATGCGTGAAAAGTCCTTGACAAAGCGCCTGTAGTAGGCACACATGCCAAGGAATCTACGCACTGCCTTCTTGTCAATGGGCTGCGGGAACTTTGCGATGGCAGCTGTTTTCTGCGGGTCGGGACGTACTCCGGATTTGCTGATGACGTGGCCTAGGAACAGAAGCTCGTCGTAAGCGAAGCGGCGCTTTTCTGGCTTCAGAGTGAGCCCTGATGATTTGATGGCCTCTAGTACTGTTGCAAGCCGCCTAAGGTGATCGTCAAAATTTCCGGCGAAGACGACGACGTCATCCAAGTAAACGAGACAGGTCTGCCACTTCAATCCTGCTAAAATCGTGTCCATGACGCGCTGGAACGTTGCAGGCGCCGAGCACAGTCCGAATGGCATAACCTTGAACTCGTAGAGGCCGTCTGGGGTGATGAAGGCGGTCTTTTCGCGATCTTTTTCGTCGACTTCTATTTGCCAGTAGCCAGACTTGAGATCCATCGACGAGAAGTATTTAGCGTTGCAGAGCCGATCCAATGCGTCGTCTATTCGTGGGAGGGGGTATACGTCCTTCTTCGTGATCTTGTTCAGACGACGGTAATCGACGCAGAAACGCAGGGTTCCGTCCTTTTTCTTTACCAGGACCACAGGGGATGCCCACGGGCTTTTCGACGGCGGGATGATGTCGTCGCGGAGCATTTCGTCGACTTGTTGCCTAATAGCTTCACGTTCTCGCGTCTAAACTCGGTAAGGGCTCTGGCGGAGTGGTTGAGCGCACTCTTCGGTTATTATGCGATGCTTTGCAACTGGTGTTTGTCGAATCTTTGATGAAGTCGAAAAGCAGTCCTTGTATCGTCGGAGAAGACTTCTGAGCTCTTGCTGCTTGCTTATGGGGAGACTTGGATTTACGTCGAAGTCTGGTTCGGGGACTATGGTCGGCGGGGTAGATGCGGCAGAATCTGTGAGGACTAAGGCATTGCTCGTTCCCACAATTTCCTCGATGTACGCGATTGTCGTGCCCTTGCTGATGTGCTTGAACTCTTGGCTGAAGTTGGTTAGCATCACTTCCGTTTTCCCTCCGTGGAGTCGAGCGATCCCTCTTGCGACGCAAATTTCACGGTCTAGCAGTAGACGTTGGTCACCCTCGATGACGCCTTCTACATCGTCAGGTGTTTTTGTGCCGACGGAAATGACAATACTGGAGCGAGGCGGGATGCTGACTTGACTTTCGAGCACGCTTAAGGCATGATGACTACGAGAGCTCTCCGGCGGTATCGCTTGATCTTCAGACAGGGTTATCGACTTCGACTTCAAGTCGATGACTGCGCCGTGTTGGTTTAGGAAGTCCATGCCGAGAATGACGTCGCGTGAACACTGTTGGAGGATAACGAAGGTGGCAGGGTAAGTCCGGTCATGAACGGTAATTCTTGCCGTGCAGATTCCAGTCGGCGTAATCAGGTGTCCTCCAGCGGTCCGAATTTGAGGGCCTTCCCATGCAGTCTTAACCTTCTTCAACTGGGCGGCGATGTGTCCACTCATGACGGAGTAATCAGCCCCTGTGTCCACTAAGGCGGTAACTGCGTGGCCGTCTAGAAGCACGTCGAGGTCGGTGGTTTTTTGTCTTGCGTTACAGTTAGGTCGTGGCGTCGGATCACGGCTGTGTCGCGTTGACCTGTGGCTGGTGTGGGACGTCGTCAGGTCGTCTTTCGTCGTCGTATTCTTTGCTTTCACACTTCGTCGGGACGGCGGCGTGTCGGTATGTCGTCGAGGTAGTTTCTTCGGCGTCTTCGGCGTCTTCGTTGGCGGCGGAGGATCTTCGTCAGTTCGACGAACAGCAACCGCACCTCCATTCGTTGCTGCTTTTAGTTTTCCGGATATGGACTTACAGATCGGCCCCGGGCTGGGCCAGTGTATGCTCGGCGCTGCGGCGACAGGTAGCGGCCTGGTGATGGTGAACGCGACGGTCGTCGAGAGCTCCACTGAGTAGCGGCAAGGTAGTCTGCTATATCGCGAGGGCGTTCACCTTGCTGCGGGCGCGGAGCGTTGACGGCGAAACCTCGCAGTCCCATCTCCCGGTATGGGCATCGTCGGTAGACGTGGCCGGCTTCGCCGCAGTGGTAGCAGAGCGGGCGGTGGTCGGGGGTGCGCCAAATGTTCGTCTTCCTCGCGTAGGTGCGCTGGGCGACGTGTGGTCGTGCTGGCGGCGGCGGCGGACGACGGAACTGCGGCGTGACAGGGCCCTGGCGCGGTCGCGACGGGGGCCCTTGACGGCGTGCGACGGCGGCGTAGGTCATCGCTTCTGGCTGGGGCTGCGGTAATTCAGGTTGCACCTCAGGAGCTCTCAGTGATCGCTGAACCTCATCTTTCACGATGTCAGCAATCGAGGCTACTTGAGGTTGCGACGAATTCAAGACCTTGCGGAGTTCTTCGCGCACAATGGCCCTTATGGTCTCTTGGAGATCAACGGAGCCCAGCGCTTGGATGGCGCACTGAGGCGTGAGCACTTGGCGGTTATATTGCCTAGTGCGCATTTATAACGTTTTCTCAATCGTCGTAGCCTCTGTCAGGAACTCGGCTACGGTCTTCGGTGGGTTTCGGATTAGTCCGGCGAAAAGTTCTTGCTTTACGCCTCGCATCAAGAAACGCACTTTTTCTCTTCGGACATTTCCGGGTCGGCGTGCCGGAAAAGACGGGTCATCTCTTCTGTGAAGATAGCGATGGTCTCATTAGGTAGTTGGCCTCGGGTTTCCAGCAGAACTTCGGCCCTTTCTTTTCGGACAGCGCTCGTGAACGTCCTCAGGAAGTTACTGCGGAACAGGTCCCATGTTGCTAGGGTGGACTCCCGGTTCTCGAACCAAGTCCTCGCGGCATCTTCCAAGGAGAAGTACACGTGTCGTAGCTTATCTTCAGAGGTCCAGTTATTGAAGGTCGAGATCCTTTCGAAGGTTCGAGCCAGGTTTCAGGATCCTCCGACGTAGCTCCACGGAAGGTAGGGGGCTCTCTGGGTCGTTGAAGTACGATGGGTGAGACTGGGGCAGCCATTGTGGTTGTCTTGGCCACAATCTTCTTGGTCTTCTCAGGTAGAAGTCCGTGCTCCGGGGGCAGCTGTTGTAGACGACGGCTTACTCGATGGTCCGTCACTACGTTGGTGCTCTCTTTACGGTCCGGGCTTGGATCACGGCTTGTCGAGGGCGTCCGGTACATGGACCAAAAGCACCTCCACCAGATGTCACGTGGTGGTGACGCTGAATAACACAGTAGCAGTACTGTGAAAGACAAAACTAGCTTTTATTGGGCGAACCTGTGCCCACAAAATAGGGTACACTTAAAGCACAACGATAGCGGCGAACACAGTCGGCGATCGTCGAAAATCTGATCAGCGGGTCAAGCGCGTCGGCTTTTATACTGCAGTCGTCGAATGTTCCAGACTAATCGTTCGGACCCGCGTGCCTTCCACAAAGTTCTACACCATTCGCGTCACGCGATGAAATCAGATAAGACAGGGTTCGGCGACAACAGACAGCCGGATAGAAGCATCGATAACTTTCCAGAAACTTCGGATGCATGCAGGCGCATCCCGCGCTGTGCGATTACATTTGTTAGGTGGCGAAACGTGGTCGCCCGATAAAGATAAGTACACGCGTCAATATATATATATTGCACTTCAAGATCTTCGTGTGACGTCGAAGAATTTAGCGCTGAAGTGACAGCGTTATATGTGTATATACCAGACCTCGTAGTAGGAGACATTTCAAGTTCACAGCCTGAGTCCTCTCGGTGGTGTAATCTTCGTTCGGGTAATTGTCGCACACTTTGGCTGTCACTAATACTGCCTCGCCTTTCCGGCTAAACCGCAGCCTCCATCTTTTCTTTTTCTCTTGGTCCGAGTATAAGCGCTGCTGCTCATGACTGCTGTTGATTCTTCTTTCGAGTCAATCCGGCTTGGCCTCATTTCGGTTAATGAGTGAATTACACAGTGTTCCCCAACTATCATGCACCAAGACTCAAAAAAGAGCAGTTGCGTTACTCGAAGAAAACCCAGTGCGTATTGTTTCCAGTACAGCGGAGTAGCCGCCAGTAATTATTTCTTTACTGAGATTTAATTCAGCAATTGCAATTAATTATCTAATTCGAGAAGTACTGTCCCAATTTTCAAAGTGTCAATGAGGCATTTGTAGGCACTCCAAAATGACATCTAACTGTGGTGTTTTCAGCGACGTACTAATTGCGTACGATTTTTTTCCGAGTGGAAAAGAAACGCCACTAAATATGAAATATACCGCGTTACTGCACTCGCACCTGCATCATAAAGAAGCGCCCTCAAATAAGCTGATTGAAAGCAACTGCATTGCCTGTCGCAAACCCGAAGAGACAACGCATCACCTTCATAATTGTACGGAAGGGGCACCAACAGCAGGTTTCGCGGCTTCGCCAGCTATTTCTTCCGCTCATTTCTACGTCACACTTATTATCCTTGTGTCAAGGCCGACTGATCACATTGATAACAAAAGCCCCTTGATAACGCGGCTGAAGCGCCGCTCTGACCACGCACGAAATGCGAACAGCAATGGAATAGGCATAGAATGTTTAGAAATCCCGGCTTCGCTCACACCGCATCGTAAGAGTTAATGCGAAGCTACATTTCGCGCCAGATGCTTGCTGCGGACCGAAGCCAAATTAAATTGATCATTTTTTTTCGTGAAAGTATATACGTGCTGCAAAAACAGGTTCGTGCCTAAAAATAAAAGCGAAATAAATAGACCGGGAAGCGACCAACCTGTAAAGAAAAGGCAAAACCGATGCGTTCAATAAGGCAACTACCGTATTTACTCGATTCTAAGCACCCCCTTTTTTTCACGATCGCGATGCCCAAAGTGAGGGGGGGGGTGCATAGATTCGAAAAATCTACAATGACCCCCCTCCCTCTTTTCGCTGTGACAACACGACGAGACGGGTGCGAGAAATAACATTTTATTTTGCTAACATTCAAAAGAAAAATCGATGCAGACAGTGAACCCACCGCTTGCGTAGGATGCTCCGTCACTATCACTGCCACTCGAGTTCGTCGCACTGCTTGAACCGCGGCTCTCCGTATCCCACAGCAGGTCGTCTTCCGTTCCGTCGAAGTTGTTTGTGATCGAGTCCTTCTTAAATTATTTGACCACAACGTCCACTTGGACCCTCTTCCACGCGTCCGAAATCCACTTTGCGATGGTTGATGGGACGCTTTCTGCAGCTTTCCCGTCGGCGTCTTCTTCCGGTAAGGGCTTCGCAACCACTCTTCGTAATACTATCGGAGATTGGCTTTGAAGGGCTTGCTGACTGAAACGTCGAGGGGTTGCAGCACATGTGTCATGCCACCCTGAATCACAACCAAGTCGCTATTGATGTTCCGAAGCTTTGTCTTTACCTCCGGGGTCTGATGGCTGCGAAACGCGTCCAACAGAAGCATCGACCGCGTGCCTGCATGTCCGCCGAGCAATGATTAGGCAGTGAGCAAGCGCATTTGGCGGCCTTGGATATGCGCTCTTCCTAACAAATAGGGGGGTGCTTAGATTCGCATGCAAACTTATTTCCCAACTTTTTCGCGGAAATAGAGAGGGGGGGGGGATGGTTAGAATCGCGAAAATACGGTATGCCACTTCTAAATAAGGCTGTCTGTACAAAAAAAAAAAAAAAGAACCGTCATATTTCATTTTACCCTTATTATCTATGAATTCTTAAGGTCCGTTGAACACCAGCCTAGAGGAGATGTTCGAAGAGGTCTCCTTTTTTGCAGTTACGCAGTACTGTGTCCGTTTTATCCCATCTTCAGTGGCTTTTTTGATGATCGACGCCATAATTCTACGGGAGACATCCGTTATCCTTGTCTTTAACGATGTCCGTCTCGATCTTGTAAGCATGATATTTCACATAACCCCAAAGAAAACAATCGAGTGGAGAGAGGTCAGGTGACCTAGCCGGCCGATTCACAGGCCCGTGCCTTCCAATCTCCTGCGCATGAAAGGTCACATCCAGCCAGTTTCGGGCTCGGCTGCTGCTGTGTGCGGGTGCCCCATCTTGATAATACCACAGAAGTGGAAGACGTGACAGCGGGACTTCGCTGAGAAACTCATCCACCACTCCTTCAAGGGTTTCATTGACGTAACGTTGTCCTGTTCAGTGTCTGATCGAAGAAGATGGGACAGATTATAGCACCGGCGTAAATTCCGAATCGCACAGAAACTGTTCATTCGATGTCTTGCAAAACCACTCTGCAACGTTCCGATTGGAAAGTTTTGTTTAACTTCGTTGCTTCAGAAGTTCGTTAATTAATTTCGACTAAGTAAGCAAAATAAAAAATAAGCGTGACACACTACATGCAAAAGTGAGCAACATGCATTTGGTCGCGTCGTCTTAGCGTGCATCGACATATTTTTCAACTCCGCCTAAATTTAGCTGAAACGCCCTTTGTATGTATGTATATATATATATATATATATATATATATCTTAGCCTACACAGTACCCATAACGAGCCCCTTATTTTCCCCATATTTAACCAAGGTACCTTGATTAGTTCACCGAGAACCTTGCAACAACAAACTAGGAACATCCTTTGACGCTTGAAAAAGAAAAAAAAAATTTACAAGGCTTGTAACTCGACCAGGAACGGAAAATTTATATTAGACATGACAATTACCATGACCACCCTTCCCATTTCCACGAGATATGAACATGTTGTATCTCATACCTATGTGGGAACAATGGGAGGCATAGGTACACGGTAGCGGCCATATCACATGTGCTAAAACTTGATCAATATATTTTTTTACAAAACCTGTGTTTATCCAATTATTTAACTTCGCACAGAAATTTTCATAGCGTTCCACCCATTTATGCGAAACTTGTTCTCGGTGGCATTGATAGTTCTGTTAGGGCAGGGGGCTAAATTCTGCCCCGTTCGTTAGACACACTCATAACACTCTAGAGCGCTTGGATACGTAATTTATTACCACAGCCTCAATTATACTCCCACTTGGAACTTTGCCTGCACGTCGCCCATTACCTCGTCCCTACTGTCACCAGACATAAAGAAGCTGACTCGTTTAGTTCACTGAGGACACCAGGCGAAACCGTTATACGTATCACGCATTAAAGAAGAAAGAAAACGAGGGTTCTAGAGGTATTCGTAACGCTTATAAGTAAGCCAAAAGCGTTAAAACTTCTCGTGACACATTCCAGTTAAGCTTCCCCCATTCCTTCTAAGTATAAAGTTCGTAAAGTGCAGAGTACAGTTGGGAATTTGGGAAACGTAGCTGATTACGGTAGCTTGAAACTTTCCAAAGCTTGCCTAAGATTTCGAATTTTTCAAATATTTTTTCATATGCTGTATTTCATCAACACGCATTTAACATCGCACACAAATTCGCCATAGGGTTCCCCATATGATATAAAAATTTGACCTCGGTTGTAATTGTAATTATGCCAGGGAAGCGGTGTAAGTTTAAGCCGTTTTTTAACACGCTAATAACGCTCCGCACCACTTACGTGCATACTCTATTATCAAAAAGCGCATTTAACCCACCTATTTGGAACATTGCCTGCACATTACATATACGGTACCTCTAACTTTCTCCGAAGATGAATAAGGTGTCCTTTTTTAGTTCACTGAAGGCACAGGAGAAACAAACTGCGAGCGTCGTATGACGAACACAAATAGGGAAAGAAAACAAGGGTTAAGTAACTATTTACAACGTTACATCTAAAACAAATGTGTGAAAGTTTGTCAGTACATTACACTAAAAAACTATAAATATTTTCACGGATTTAGAGCTTCGTACCTCGTGCAGTTGTTTCAGGAGTCTGGGAAACATTTGGAGTAACGGCAGCATCACTCCACGGAACGCTTGAATAAGTAACTTTCTACAAAGGTTGCGAGGAACTCACACATATTAAACATTTATCACTCGTCACACAGAACACGATTCCTACTTCAACAAAATGTAAACACCGTGACCCAAATAGTTTACCGGGGAAACAGGTAAAATCAACTAAATAACTTGTGTAATGCATAAAGGTTGGGAGAAAGCGGGATTTAGTAAATATTCTTAAAGCACCTAAGTAACCTACCCAATTCAAACTTTTGGTATGTATAACCCAAGAAAGTGACCTCCATTTCTTCAAAACAGGAAATCTCTACCTTCTTGCTTCTACCAGGAAACGTGTGCTAGTGTAACTCTTATGTTGAAACAGCGTAAAAATAAAACCAGCAGACAACGTGAGAAGTGACACATGCCGATAAAAAAAAATTAAAGGCAGTGTCGTAGTGATATTTTAACGGCACTCCACGTTCAACAGTGTCGTTTTCTTCTTAAGGCATGGAGTACAAAGCAAAAACACGACACACACACAAATAAGAGGAAGCACTGCGCAGGAAAACCGCTGCTAAAATTATTGACCAAGTCACCCGAATGTTGACATTCCTGGATCGTTTTCACCAACATATCTAGGATAAGTGGCGATTACGCAATGAAATTCAACAACCTCTGGACATATAATAGAATCAATAGTTCCGGTATTTGATAATGCAACAATTTCATGCCGTGAGGCACGCAATCGTTGGGTGGCGCTGATTATAACACTTTATAATCCCTGGACCTTGGGTTACATATAGCAAGCTAACTTTAGGTTTTCAAAGATGGTTAGGCGGTCCCAAAAAACTGGGCATGATGGAAGAAGCGCTACGGGAAACTTGTTTTGGCGGGAACTGCCTAGCGCCAGCCTTCCCTGCAATGCCAGCGGGCATGGCGCACCCCGTTAGTCGTCGGCTACAGCTCTTCGCGGGGTGGCACGAAAGACAACCCTCACTGACCACATAGCAGATGCGTAATAAACAAACGCATTACTTTGTTGCAAATGCATTCACAAAGAATATTTGTCCTCAGCTGCTGTTATATTTTCTAGCGTGCAGCCAAAAGCGCCCGCTTTCATAAGTGTGTGTGCGTGGGGAAGGGGGAGTGCAAATGGCCCACTTTGCCCCTCCATTCTTGGGTGTGGGGCAAGTGCCCCCCCCCCCCCCCCCCAGTAGCTAGGTCTATGGTCTCAGCTGTGTCAAGGAGCTCCAAGCGGTAACAGTGACACTTATGCCATGCTTTACTTTCCACGGTGTGCAGGTATGTCGTCAACGGTTAGCCAAGAAAGCCAAGCAGCTATGAAAGGCATGCCAGAAAACTACACATGCAAAAAAAAAAAAAAAATCCACGACTTCTTAGTTTACCGGAGGACGCTGCTGGAGCCCTCAGGTAAGAGTGGCCGCATGCTGCTCATAAGGGGGTTTCCACAATTAAGGGGCTTGCGTGGGCCAAGTGGCCACAATGAATGAAGATATTCAGCGAGTTATTCCTAGTTGTAAAAAGAATGAGTGAATGTTTCTTGTTTAATGGCGAAAGGGCCAAGTATGGCCAAAGAACGCCATGCCTGCTGTAATGAGTACGCAGTGTAGTTATGAGTTCTATGAAGTTGGCGTGACGTGGTTGTAAAGGGGCCTTAAACATAGTCGCCCTAAAGTGCATAAAATCTGTATAATAAGATTATGGCGAGGACATATGACGCGTACGATGAACATTAAGATGCATTTCAAAAGTATTATACGATGTATAAAGTATATCTGATTCTAAAATTTTCTAAAGCACTGCTGCCTCTTTAGAGACCTTGAAACACAAGGGCCTGGAGGCATGTGCCATGCGAAACAATTATCGCATCTGCATCCTCCAGAACGAGGATGCTCAACGAATTTAATGGACTTATAACATGTAAGATTACAGCATTTACGAAACCGAGGACTGCTTTGGTGTTAAATAGCGGTTTTTGGCTAAGAAACATAGCCGGGTGAAGAGGGATGTAAGGACGGTGTGCCAGAGGAAAATATTTCTTTCCCTCAGCTTCGGCCTCCCAACACACCAGGAGGACTTGAAGGACGGTGAGCCTGTCACCACATGTGCCACAGGTTGGAGGTTCATTTCCGGTAAGTAGATAATCATGAGTGCCAAATGTAGGCCCTATTCTGAGACGACAGAATAGGGGCCGTATAACGTAAGACTATTCCAATATATTTTTATTCCAATTTCCTGACGTCAAATTTGCGTAACCGCCGACGCAAGCATCGGGCCGTCCCCCGCAGGGTTGTCTGAACAAACCAATCAAATGCTCCCCTCGTTCATAGGAGGTAACTTTTGTTTGCTTGAAAAACGAATAAAATTGCCTGCACTGAGCGGCTTGTCTTATCTAATTTGCTCACAAGAGGCGAGGAGCATGCTCAAGGGGAGAGGGATTTTATGGGGCCGAGCCACTGGACTGAATATCGATAACCGGATGAAGAGGGTGGTGCCGGCGTCTGCAATTGGTCCGCTTTCTGTTGCTTAGTTTGCGGTGGCTCGTCGACAATAGCGGCGGCAGGCAACGGAAGCTTAAGAATGACGCTAAAACGGATCCTCAGCAAAGAAGGTTTGGCAGAACGAGGTCATAAAGTTGCCAAAAGTACTCGAAAACGTTACACTGCCACGCAAAGAGTTTTATTACACGCAGATAAAGCCATGCTCTCCGGCAGGGGCGAGTAGCCAGTGCCGGAGCGATCGGCGGCAGCCATCTTTTATTCCTTTCGGAACGGGGCAGCCTGCGGCTATTCAGAAGAAAATTCAGTTTTATTCGGCATATTAATGCATCTTTAACGCGTAGGCGTCACTTTGACGCGGTAAGTTTTTGCGGCTTTGTGACGTCGCGTGAGAGGCAGGTGAAGTGCTTGCAGCCCGAAATCTTTTGACCAATAGCCGAGGGCTAATCGCAGCAAAGCGTCCAATCAGAAATAACTATATTTGTTTTGTTCGGTCAAATTATGCATAAACAGAGTGTACACGTCATATCAGATGGGGAGCTATCGCGGTTTTCGTGACGTCGCGTGACAGACAGGAGAAGTGGGGGTGGTCCAAGAAAATTTTTTACCAATCGCGGTGGGCTGATTGCAGAATAGGAACAGAAAAGTTTTGAATAGTTTTACGTTATAGCGCCCTAGGACATCTGTTTTTTTATTTATTTATTTATCACAATACCCACAGCGCCCGTAGACATTACAGCGGGGGGGGGGGGGAAGGAAACAAAGAACCAATAAATAAAGCAGGCAAAACATAACATATACCCGGAATGCTGTCATACTCGCACATACACACAAAAACACTATCTTACTTCAGTGGGCGTATAGAGTTTGAAAATACATCATTTGATAGAATCATTGCGACATCGGATGGTAGCTTGTTCCATTGGCTTATGGTTCTGGGGAAAAATGACATTTTAAACGCTTCAGTTTTGCAGGCTATTTCTTTAACCTTATTTTCATGGTCCAGCCGTTGAGAAACGTAATCAGGCTTGGAAAAATATTTCCCGGGATTTATACCTGTTCGAGAGTGGAATATGTTATGAAAGAGTTTCAGTCTGAGATATTTCCTGCGTTGCTGAAGTGGCTCCCAAGTGAGATTTTCTTTTGCTCTTGAAACACTAAAATTCCTAGTGTAGTTTGAATATACAAAACGAACGGCTATACTTTGAATTCTTTCTAAACTGTTGACGTCACGTGCCGTCCACGGATCCCACACAGCACACGCATAATCCAGAACAGATCGGACATTTGATTTGTACAATGACACCTTTGTCTCCAGTGGCAACTTTTTTGCAGTTCTGCGCAGAAAACCTAGAATGCGGCATGCTTTACTTGTGATATGATCAATGTGACGGCTCCAAGAAAGAACAGGTGTGAAATAAACGCCGAGATGTTTGTGCTCCTGAACCGAATTTATCATGTTTGAATTTAAAGAGTAACAGAAGGCATGAGGGATTCTTTTCCTCGAGAAACGCATATGAACGGTTTTTTTTTCATGTTAATGTGCATATGCCACTTATTGCACCACTCATTTATCTTGTACAGGTCATTTTGTGAAACATTGCAGTCATGGGTAGTATGAACAGTCCTGTACAAAACACAATCATCGGCAAATAACCTGATTTGCGATGAAATACCGGAGCAAATATCATTTATATAAATAAGAAATAAAAGTGGTCCTATGACTGATCCTTGGGGCACTCCAGAGGACACATCAACTTCACGGGATGTTTGGCCATTAAGCACCACTTTTTGTTTCCTTAAATTTAAGTATTCTTTTATCCAGTTAACAACCGTACTGTTTATGTTATATATTTCTAATTTTTCTATAAGTAAAGAGTGAGGGACAACATCAAATGCCTTCTTAAAATCTAGAAACAAGCAGTCAACAGAAAAACCCTTGTCCAAAGCTCCTGCTAAATCATTCGTCAGCTCAAGCAACTGTGTTGTACAGGAAAATCCACTGCGAAATCCATGCTGCTGGGGGCTGAGCAAAGAGTGCATGTTCATGTGGCTCATAATATTACTGTAAAGCACATGCTCAAGTATCTTACATGAAACGCTAGTAAGCGAGATAGGCTGGTAATTCAAAACACTACTTCGCGGTCCACCTTTATGCACAGGGACGACATTGGCAAATTTCCAGTCATCTGGTAAAGATATTTCTAGTAAAGATTTAGTAAAGATTACACACAGATATTTGGACACCTCCCGTGGGCACAAAGAAAGCAGTGCTGGTGACAAAGCGTCAGGACCAGTTGCTTTAGACGGATTCAATGTTCTGAGAGCTGCCTCTATTCCTCGTTGGTCGATCACGATATCGTCCATGGGCTCACCCACCACTTGGGTGGATCGCGCCACAGTGTTTTGAGTGTCAACACGAGCAGCATACACAGAACTGAAAAACGAGATAAAGCACTCGGCTTTTTCAATGTCGTTATGGATGGTAGCACCGTCGCTATCAAGAGCAGGTATTGATAATACATCTTTACTGTTCATTTTAAAGAATTGCCACAGTTCTTTCGGTCTTTTCTCTTTACGCAGGTGGAACGTGCTAAAGTATTTATCTTTGGCTGTCTGCATAGCTACCTTCATCTGTTCAGTTTTGTTTTTGAGTTTATCTTTAAGCTTCAACGAAGGGTTTTTCTTATAAGCAGCGTAAACGTGAGCTCTCTGCCTGGCCTTGCATTTCACCTGTCTAGAACACCACGGCACCTCGCCGTAATTTTGTTGCGGAGGGCTGAAAACCTAACTGTGGCTTTATACAGTGCAGTTTATTATTTATTTTTGCGTCCCACATGGGTTGCCAGTAGTTTCGCAGTTTCCTACGTAAGAAAGGCTTCAGATCTGTGACAGGGATAGCTAGTGATGTGAGTGATGTGGCCATTTTGTCTGCTAGTACATTACCCTCGATGCCTCTATGGCCAGGTACCCAGCATAATATTACATGTCTATATAATAAATAAATACTGCATAAAAGTGAGTAAAGTTCAATGAAAACAGGATTTCTAGAATTTTGTAAAGAAATCAGTGCTTTTACAAGACTTAGCGAGTCTGTGAATATTACTGCTCTGTCAAGTTTTAATTTCTTTATATGTTTTACTGCAGACAGTACAGCATAGGCTTCTGCAGTGAAGATAGTTCTTAAGGGGTTCAATACGTCAGGTTTAGAAAAAGAGGGACCAACAGCAGCATAAGATACGCCAGAATGGGATTTTGACGCGTCTTTGCAGAATTCGGAGCAGCAGTACTTCGATTGAAGTTCACGGAAATGCATACCGTTTTCGAGGTCAGGAGCGTGCTTTGTGATTTCTATAAAGGATACATCATAGTCTATCACCTGCCCCTCCCAGGTCAGTAGTAGCTTAGCTGGAGGCATTAAGCGATGTTCGAGAATTGGGACATCCATTTCTTCGCTAAGCTCTCTTACACGCAGTAACAAAGGTACTCTCATAGAGGGTCTATTACGAAAAAGTATTTCACATGTGAAGTCGTTAGCCGCTGTGAAACACGGGTGTTCCTTATTAGAGTGAACTTAGAGAAAATAGGTGAAGCTGATGTATGTTCTCTGAAAATGGAGTAACCACTCATCTGACTCGACGCATAGACTTTCAACAGGGCTTGTTCTGGATGCGCTAGTGCCATGCGGATACCCAGATGGTGAACGGGCTCTAATATCTTAAGCGCGCTCGAGGCGGCAGAGTGATATACTACAGCACCATGGTCCAGTCGTGATCGAACTAGGCTCCTGTAAAGATTAAATAAGCACTTTCTTTCGCTACTCCATGTTGATCGGGATAGGAGTTTAAGTAAGTTCATTGTTTTTAGGCATCTTGCTTTAAGATATTTTATGTGTGGAATGAAAGTAAGCCTGGAGTCAAGTATAACACCTAGGAATTTGTGTTCTTTGTTCACGGGTATTTGTCGTCCACACAGTTCTAAGAAAGGATCCGGAACCAGGCCTCTCGTTCTTGTAAAAAGAAGACAAGAACTTTTGTGAGGATTGATTTTAAATCCATTTTTCTCTGCCCACTTTGACACTTTGTTTAAGCCATGCTGTACCTTTATCTCGCACACTGCGAGGTTACCGGATTTGAAAGCTATTTGAATGTCGTCCCCGTAGCCGGAATAAAAAATGGCCGGTGTTAATGGACCACAAAGTGTTGTTATCATTACAATACAGAGTGTGCAGCTGAGCACGCCTCCCTGGGGTAGACCGGTTTCCTGTATAAAAGGACGTGACAGTACATTGCCGACTTTTACCCGGAAGGTACGATCGGACAAACAGCTTTCTATTAGGTTTAGCATTGCCATGAATGCCCATTTCTGGCAAGTCTCTCAAGATTCCGTAGCGCCACGTTATGTCGTACGCCTTCTCCATGTCGAGGAATATGGATAAGAAAAACTGTTTGTGTACAGATGCGTCATGGATATATCCTTCAATACGTACAAGATGATCGATTGTGCACCGCCCTTCTCTGAAGCCACATTGATAGGGATCAAGCATTTTCCTCATTTCAAGGAAATGAATGAGTCGCCGATTAACATTTTTTTCAGATACCTTACAAAAGCAACTTGTGAGGGCTATCGGGTGGTAACTTGCCACAGAGAAAGGATCTTTGCCTTGCTTCAAAACACGGACCACAATGGCTTCTTTCAATGCGGTTGTAGGGAATGCGACAGCGCAAATTGTGTTGAAAAGTGCGAGCATTGTAACTTGCGTGTGGTTGTGTAAGTTTTTGATAATTCCATACATGATTCTGTCAGATCCCCGTGCAGAGCTCTTGCATGCGATCAAGGCAGCTCTCAACTCGGTAATATTAAAAGGACGGTTTTACGGTTCATTCTGTCAGCATTTTCTTATGAATGACTTACATTCTTCTATTTGTTTATATTTGAGAAAGGATTGTGAATAATGGGTTGAACTTGACACTCTCTCAAAGTGCTCTCCAAGTGAGTCTGGCTGGTCTTGCAGGGTATCGCCTTTTCTGTTTACCAAAGGGAGTGAATATGTTTGTCGCCCTCTTATCCTATTAACCCTGTTGCAGACTTTGTCCTCATCTGTATTCGAGTTGATACCCGATAAAAACTTCTACCAGCTCTCTCTTCTGGCCTGTTGGTGCGTTCTCCTGCCTTGGGACTTTATTTTCTTAAAGCTAATAAGATTCTCCGCAGTGGGAGAGGGGCGTAGCAAGCCCCACGCTTTGTTCTGTTTCCTACGACCGATCCTACATTCGTCGTTCCACCGCGGGACACGTCATTTGCATGGCAAGCCACTTACTTCTGATATGCATTTAGATGCGGCATCTGTTATGAAGACTGTAAAATACTCCACAGCAGCATCAATTCCTAACAAAGACATGTCATCCCATGAGATACTAGTGAGAGTTCGCAATTTCTCCCAATCGGCTGTAACAGCCTTCCACCTAGGAGCCTGTGGTGTATGCTCGTTTTCTGTAGGTGTTCTTAGCAGTATGGGGAAGTGGTCGCTTCCGTAAGGTTTGTTGGTAGCTTCCCATTCAAGTTCAGGCAGTACAGAAGGGGCAACTAGGTTTAGATCAATTGAAGAAAAGGTTCTGTTTGCAAGACAGTAATTTGCGGGTTCCTTCTTATTGAGCAGACACGCACCGGAAGAAAAAATTAACTGTTCAACAAGAAGACCTCGCGAATCTATACGAGAGTCAGCCCACAGGCAGCTGTGTGCATTGAAATTGCTGAGAACAATATAAGGTTCTGGCAATTCATCTATAAAGGACTGAAATTCACGTTTGTTTAATTGATTAGTAATGTGGGGGTATGTAAAGCGAGCAAATGGTGATGAGTTTGGTTTGGAGAACAACTCGAACCGCCACTGATTCAAGGGACATTTGTAGGTGTAAACGCTGACACGCTATGCTTTTTGTATTACAAAAATTACGATGATGCGACATCATCGTGATCTTTGCGAGACGTAACATACTGTCGGAGAAAGTATGTGTGTTTAGATTTTAAGTGTGTTTCCTCTAAACACAGCACTTTTGGATTGTGTTCGTGGATGAGTTCTTGCACATAATCAAGGTTTCTAAAAGACCTCTGACGTTCCACCGAATAATTGGTGTAGCCATATTGAAAGTAAATTAGTGCTGAGTGTACAGAAACAGAAGTAGTGCCTTAGATTACAGAGCTCTTTGGAGGCTCTGTAACGCGGGTTTTATCCTTTCTGGAGCGTTCGAGGGAGCCTCGCCGCCCCTTAGGCGCTTGGTGCGCCGTGAGGATGGGTGTAATGTCCATTGCCTCGTAATGTGTAATGTCCATTGGTTGGGTGGAGTAGGCTTACCTACTTGCACCCTGCGGGCAGGAGCCAAAGGTACCTGCTCGCTGCGCGCGGGCTGGGCACTTGGCATTGGCCGATGCGACGCCGCCCCCCGACGAGCAACATCAGCATAATTAAGGTGTGCTGTGGAAAGGTCAGCACCTCATACGGGCTTCCTTGAACGAAATATTTTCTTTGGCGTTGAGGGTGATTATCTGTTTTGCTTTCTTCCAGTTCGGGCAGGAGCGTGAGTAGGTTGTATGGTCACCACTACAGTTCACACAGTGAGGTGTGCCACTACAGTTGTCGGAGGGGTGGCCCTGGACTCCACACTTTGCACAAATAATTTGACCACGACAGCTCTGCGAGTAAAGGCCGAACGTTTGGCATAGGAAACACAGTCTAGGATTGGGGATATCTGATCGGACAGTAAGCCTAATGTATCCTGTTTCAGTGGTTTCCGGCGGAACGCTAGATGCAAATGTTAGGACAAGGTGTTTGGTGGGAATTTCTTTGTTGGCCCGTCTAAGGATAATACATTTTACATTGATTACATTTTGATATTTCCACCCTTACAGGAGTTCAGCTTCTGTCAAATCCTGGAGGTCTGCCTCTGACACGACTCCGCGTGAGCTATTCATTGATCAGTGTGGTCTAATAGAAACTGGTATGTTACCAAATGTCACAAGACTGCGTACCTTCTCGTATTGATGTTTCTGAGGGATCTCAAGAAGAAGGTCTCCGCTGGCCATTTCTGTCACTTTATAACCTGACCCTAAAGCTTCGATGAAAGATTTTGCAACTATGAATAGTGAAATGAATCTGGCCTGCTTTTTAGATTTCTCCCTGTGCAGGACAGGGAATTCGGATACGTCTCTTTTGTTCGGTTGAAGCATGTGCTTAGCTCATCAGTGCGTCGCCTCTTTTGAAGTATGCGGGGAAATGCGGGTGTTCCCATAGTGCTTCGGTTTCTTTTCGGCATCAATAGCGGCCACCCACCACGGAGCCCAACTTGGGCACGCTGCAGCACTTAACGCGTAAGGCTGCAGGCGCCAACCGTACTTTGCCACTATAACCTAATATATTATACCCAAGGGAGGGCACATACACAAGCTCAACGCAAGCCGCCTAGGAAAATTAGGAAGTGACAAAAGAGAAGAGATGATAGGACAGTAAAAGAAAGAAGATAGGAAAGAAAAAGATTGAAGAGGGGGACAAGAAGAGGCGACTGCCGATTTCCCCCGGGTGGGTGAGTCCGGGGAGGCCGTCTACGCGAAGCAGAGGCCAAAGAGGTGTGTTGCCTCCCCCGGGGGCCTTAAAGGTCCGAACACCTGGCATCGGCTCAACCCTCAGGATTCCCCTTTCCCTGGACATGGCTAAGTGCGTACACGCGGGAGGGTCCGACCCTCGTGTGCTCGGGTACGTGGTGTCGCAACACACCAAGTGCCTGCTCACGCAGACGCCCCCGCGGGGATATATAAAAAGAGCTTATGGGTAGAAATGACGTGGCTCAAATTTATATCCCTTCCTACCATCTACAGAATAGCCGATTTGTATTGGGCACTTCCGGCACTCTGAAAGCATCCTGAAGAACGCGGGCGCAGTGGATCTTCAGACGTCGCTATGAAGAGATGTCAACGCGCCGTATCACCCTAAGAAATGCATTCGTGTTACAAACTCTGCACGAGACTTGACGTGTGTTTCACCCACGACGAGTTTTGCGGACGTTTGAGCCAGTAGATGCCGTTTATCTTTGATATTATGGCCCCGGAAACAATGGACCCCTGGGAAGGTCGCGTCCGCGGCGGGCTCCACAGTAGTGTCTGTCGAGACAGAAAACGGTGTCGTTCATCGGCAACACAATGGACGTATCACTAATGCAATCACTGCTCTTTCTCTTTATGTGGAAGGCTTCCAGTTGCTCCCGTGATGTCTGGTCTTTGCCCCTACCTAATATCTTCGCATTCTCAAAATGCGGCGAACACTTCTTGCAGGAACTGCAGTGCTGTACTAAGCGTACGTCTTCGCTGTTCACTAAATTTCGTTGGTGCTCCCTCAGTGATCGTTCAGGCATCTGCCAGTTTGCCTTACATAGGCTTTTTCGCAGGACAGCGGTATCTCGTATACACTTCCTGATTGGCACCACACATATGGCCTGGCATGCTTTTTTCAACATCCACCTTTTGCGGATTCCTTGCCGGAGGTACGACGGCATAGATTGGATAGCTTTTCCGGAGCGGAAAAAACGAGCGCTACCCCAAACCTGCTCGCAACCGTCTTCAGGTTGTGCGAAATTTTTGGTAGGTAGGGTACCACATCCGGTAGCAAGCTTCTTTCCTCTTCCCACGTCTTCAGGCTCGTCATGCACTTCTTCACTTCTTTCAGGAGGGTCTCGGCAACAGCCGTCACGACCGACTGAGGGTAAGCACAAGCTCAAGACCTTTCCAATTGATTATTAAAGCTGGTTTGCATTTCATGTTCGCATGATTTCGCCAGGGCTGATACCAGGCATAGGTTCACAATACTTAGTTTTACGACATTTGAAAGGGCGGAATCATAAGGCAAGAGCTGCTTTTTTACACGCGGAGCATAGGCACAACACACACGTTCCTCACCAATCTTGACATGTATGTCTAAACACTGAAAGGCATTCTGCTTTGGGGATTCGGGAGGGAACGTCAGTCCCTTTCTATGCTTTTTAAAAGCATCTAAAATTTTATTCACAGTAGCGCAGTAGTGTAAGAGGCTCTGCTTCTCCGATACGATAAAAAATCGTCAACGTATCGGTACACTTCCTTGACTTAATCCGGATTAAGAACAGAAGATAAAATCTGGTCAATGCTGGCTAAAAAAATATCATTTAAAATGAATGCAACGCATGATTCGATGCAAATGCCTTTGGTCTGCAAATAGTGCTTGTTATTAAAAGCGCTAAAAGTACTTTGGAGATAAAAATCTAAAAGGGTAAAAAAATTGTGAACAGACATGCCAGCCGAATTCTGGAAAGGGACAACGCCACTCTTGTCAATGCACTGCTTCAGCGCTGTGAAGAGCCCTTGGTGATGTATTGAATAATATGAATCTTCTAGATATACAGAAAATGCGTAGTCAATGCTCGGTTTAGACTTCAGAAAATTGGCTAGTTCTTGGGCGAGTTGGTCACTTATTGCAGGCATAACAGCAGCGACAAAAAAAAAACACGCACGAAAGAAAGGAACACGGACACTGCACGGACAATTGCTGCACTCATAAGTCAAGTCAAGTCATGTTTATTTAGAACATGTACAAAGTAGTGTTGAAGGCTACCCTGGCAAGAAAGCTGTAAACATACAGCTTGTTAAGAACGGCCAGCTGCAGTGCTAGTTTTGCCAACCAGTTGCGAATGTGGCGGCAACATTCCGGGAGCGTCGCCGTACACCTCTAGCCACGGCGTGACTAAATCGACTGTGTGTGAACAACAATACGTCCGTCCTCGACTCTACGTCGCTGGAGCAGAGTTTGACGAAGTGGCCATTGTAACTAAACGGGCTCGGCGGACCAACTGTTGTTACTGAGCCGCGGGAACATCTACTGATACCCCTTCCCACGCGCCGACCAAGACGCCAGACAATGGGCGGCCGGCGGGCGCGCTGCAGTTCGGGAAATAAATGCCCCTACGGTGCCTCGTTCTCCCCTACCGTGCCTGGTCGACTCGGCTACGGTGCTTGGACGGCCGTTTCCGTCACCTGGGTATCGGGGGAGGACCGAGTGTTTAAAAACCGCTGTTGTGCGGCTGCTCAGGACACTCTCTCTCAAGCAGTCGTGTTAGACTGATGTACTTTGTCAAACAGTCATGTTAGACTGATATAAATACTGTAAATAAACCCATATTCCTAGTTCGCGATGAGAAGCAGTCCTTCCCTTCATCAACGTCCTCAGCGTGGATAAGTTGGACGACGGCATGGGCCAGCTACCTTCTAATTCATGCCCGACTCCAATCTTGACAACGGATCACGAGCGATGGGATTGAACCCCCAATCATAACAAGCTTGACGAGGCCAGGGGGCCACCACCAGGCAAGATCAGCATCGCACACATCCGCAGTACAAACAATAAGCTTTCGTAAGTAGCTTCATTAATACAACACGTGGTATATATCCACTTCCCTGGGCATGAATAGATCTTCATACATGCATAATCATTACAAGCGCATTGAAATTCGGGTGAATAACATTAGCGCCAGGGGAATATGTACTGTTACA
The DNA here is from genome assembly GCF_050947875.1 of Dermacentor variabilis. NCBI lineage: Eukaryota > Metazoa > Arthropoda > Arachnida > Ixodida > Ixodidae > Dermacentor > Dermacentor variabilis. The sequence goes on along the minus strand of NC_134568.1, from coordinate 121,243,397 downwards.
CTTTAAAAAAATGAACATTATTAAAAGCAATAATAAAAAGGAAGTTAAGCAACAGTAAAGAATGTGCCCGTGCAACTTACAAGGAATGAAATGAATGTACATGTGATGAGCTCATTCTGAATAGGTATGGAAACCAACTAATTTACAAATTTCAAACAGTCAAACAATTGCAAACAAAATGTGCACGTGCAACTTACAAGAAATGAAATGAATATACATGTGATGAGTACATTCTGAATAGGTATGAAAACCAACTAAGTTACAAATTTCAAACAGTTAGGTGAAATTTATGAAAGACAAAGGTATAGCGCAATAGCATGCGTGATAGAACCGTATCTCCATTTACGCACTTCTGCAGTTGATTTAATTGCGCGGGTACGTTGTATGTCAGAGTTTGCATGAAGTAATTTGTTCCATGGTGCCTTATCATCCATTTTTCCGATCCTCGAGTTACACGGGTGCTGGGTCGTTGTACGAGGGCTGACACATTTTTTAGGAATTTTATGGTTTTTTTATCTGCAAATTGTCTTATCTGCAAATTATTATCTGCAGATTGCAAATATGCAAAATGATCTGCAAATAATTGATTTTATTCCAGGAAAAGGAGTTGAATATAAAGGCTGCTTCGCGCGTGCGCGTTCGGAGACAAAGAACGCGTGCCACCCCAACACCCCACAAAGTTCTTATCTTCTTCTTGGGAAAAGGTCACATTCGGAACTAGGTAACACAATTGACGTATCACTAATGCAATCCCTGACCTTTCTCTTTATATGGAAGGCTTCCAGTAGCTCTCGTGCGGTCTAGTCTTTGCCCCTACCTAATATCTTCGCACTCTCAAAATGCGGAGAACACTTCTTGCAGGAACTGTAGTGCTGTACACGCGGGGCTCCTCGTCACCCCAGCGTTAGCCTGCATGCAAGTACGTCTGTATAAAGGCTCCTTTCGCCAGCGTTCCGAGACGCTTAATAGCTGTTTATCGATAGAGTGCTGTGTCGCGCCAACGTGTCAATCCCACTCATAATTAAAACACCGTCCGAGGTGCTTCTACGCAACGATAAACCTTGCCATCTCTTTCAGTGCTTCACCATTCTAGCGAAACTACTCTTATTATTATCCCCCCCCCCTTTTTTTGTGTGTTTAGAAGTGCACCTTTTCATTTCGCCGTGTTTTCACCCCGACGTATGTTACTTACTCATCTTATTTCCATACATTATTCGGCCAGCTCAATATAAACATTTCCTTCTCTTTCTTTCTTTTTTCTTTTCTTACGCCCCGATGCTGGTTGGCCGTTTCCTATACAAGCGGCGTGTAGGCAAAAGTCAATCGAAATTTTATGCCGCTCAGCCGCGGGCGTATTGACCGTGGAAGTTGCGACTTAACACGGACGTCTGTAGCGCCGTTTTATCTTCGCGCATTTATGACGGCGTCCGCGTAATACCTGCTCCCAGCGAATGGAACCCGAGAGGCGGCTGTATTGTTTCCATCGTGCGGTGTGGGTGGAGCTCTGAATGCGCGCAGAACAATGCCCGGCAGGCACGTTTCGCCAAGCGTACACTGCAGCAAACACACAAAAAAGGCAGGAACAAAAGGCGATCGAAAATGGCTTACAGCACATCAAATTTCTCTCGTGTTCAAAATGGCCGAGCCGATTCCCGAATGACAGTGGTGTTTATACATAGGGCTACTCTTCCTGCCTCGAGGGATAAGGTATCTTCGGGTGTGATAACAGAACATCTTGTGCAAGGCCGGGTGAGAATCATATGGCGCGGTAAATAATTATTTGAGCTGAACTTTCGGGACATGGCGCCGCTTTCCAAGAAACACAGAGAAAACACACACAAAAAGAAACGAAATTAAGGCTGCGTCTTTCGACTCTATAATCCGTTGTATTCATTAAACTGGCGGTCATAAAAACGAGATACGACCGAGGGTCGTGTCTGTCGAAGAGCGGCAAAGAGAAAATTAAGCTAGTAACTCGACCACTTATTTTTAGAAAGAGCAAAATTGGTGCGCATATTCCGTGGATCTAGCGGCGCGAACGGGGACATTCTTTCAGAGCGCTCTGTTTAAACGTATAGCTTGCTGTGCATTGGAGCATGTCTGAGAATATCGTGTCCCCGAGGGAAAATGCTGTACGCCTACAGGCATCGGAATTTGCCGTTCTTTCATTCATTCTTTCTTCATTTCTTTCTTCTTTGTCCTAACAGCTTCCGCCTATTTAGTGGCTCGAGACCACCTGAGATGGGGAAAACTTCGCGAAGATGATGTTGTACTCTCAGTCATCTGGAGGCCTCGTATGGCTTGATTTCGGTTTTCTTAGACGAATAATGTGCGGCGACATGAGCACAAAACGGCTTCTATGCACACCACAAACTGCTGAACAAAGGCACGGCGTCTTTATCTTGCGCCGTTTTAAGCCTTGGAGCGGCGGTAGGAATTCGCTTACGCCCCAGCCTTCGGGGAATTGCGTGCGCGGTTCTCATTCACGGGGTAACAACACAAGTCATCTTCTCAAACTGTTAACAACGCATTCGCGCCGATTCAGAAACCGAACACGCACGTGCGCCAAAAGAAGCCATATAAATAAAACAACTATGCGTGTGACATTTGATCGCACCCTTAAGCCCTCCTCTCCACCTTTCTGTTTTTTCTTAACGTTTCTCAACTCCCCCAACATTATGTTTCTTTATTAAACGCTATTGTATGTGCTACCTTCGCCGCGCCCGGAAGTGGCAGGATTCAAGCCTTTTGCGTGTTTCTTTGTCATGTTCGTCGCGGCATTATGAGGCCTGTAATTCTTGAGTCGAGCTGCACTAATAACGCAAGAAAACGTTTCTCAGTTACATTGGGGGCTTAGTCCTCACGTGTGTCGCGAAAAAATTAGAGTTCTGCCTGTACTCAGTTAGCGCAGACATGCACAGCGTGTTTCAGCTAACTCGTGCCAAATCTCAAAAAATACACCTGTGTGTTACGAGACTGCAAACAAATTTGTATTGTTCACTGTCCTATTCATCAAATCAGCATATTTATTGTTACGAGCTTAGGTAATAAATTAGGAAGAATTAATAACCACTTCTTAAAGTATTGCTTTAATCGCAATATATTTAATGGAGAACCTTAGAGCCTTACTGAGCAAAATTCAAATATCGTCTTTCCGTAAAGATAGTCGCTGTATTTTTAATTTTTCCGGGCTGTAAAGAATGCGAGCGAAAACTTGAAAAAAGTACCTCGTGAGTACGCGCTAGCGGGCAGCAATACTGCCCTCAAAGGGGTCACCAAACAATGATCAATGCTGAGCGCAGACCGAAGACTTGAAGAAGGCCCTCGGTCTGCGTGTAACAACCATGGTGTGAACAGGCAACGCAGATGGGTCGAGTACAATCGGGCTGGCTTCCACGTTTACCGATAGCTTGTCTGCTGAAGCAATGAAACACATGGAGCCGCGAAGCCATAACGTTATAAACGTTATACAAAAGAGCACGCCAGCGCAGGTAGCTCCTCCGCTCTGTAGTGGGGGGTTTCCTCACTCCAGGAGTCCAGCGGCCTTAGCTGCCTTTCTCGCTCGGTTGAGCTGGTCCGCCGAGTAGGAGCTGGGCAGTGCTGCCTTCCACTGCCGTGTCGTGGGATGCGTTATGGGTGGGAGCTCCGGTGCGCTTGCGCAAGCCGATACCATATGGCAAAGCGTCGCGCGTTGATCGCAGCGTGGGCATTTATAAGAATACAACGCAGGGTGTATGGCGTGGCAGAGACTCAAATTTGGATTATAAATTTGTTTGGAGTTACCACCATACTACGGCTTCGTCTCGTGTGAGAGCATTATGAAGCGGCGGTAGTGTTGTAGGATGTGCGTGTGGGTTAATGGCATCGGCCCGGGATGGAACTGCTCGACGTGTGGGTGTTTGTCTTCGTCCCCTTGTTTTTTCCTTTGTTTTCCCAAAAAGACTCGCCAACCAAGGTCCGCCTTGGTGACACAGTTTGGGCCTGAAACTTCGAAGAGGGGGAAGGTGGCTTCTCGGGAAGGTAGCTGCGTAAAACACGCAAGCGGCTACCGTAATGTTTAGGTTACATATGAGTACGTTTATTTGATTCATGGTAATGAAGGCCAAACAGACCGGTACATCAAACCTATAGACACAACAGGCACTGCAGGCGTGTGCGTGTGTTTGCGCTACATTGTCATGAATCTGCACCAACTATAGCGCAGCTTTTCACTCTCCTGCAGGTTAACGTGAGCGTCACATGGACAAAGCCAGGGTTGGTCTGTCCTGTGGCTGCAAAAAGCAAAACAAAAACTCAAGCTAATAAATGAACACTGGTAATACTGAATGCTGGTTTTGACACGTATACTAATGAGCCTACAAGACTATACTTTCTTTTAGACTAGCTCTGGACACGAAAATTTTTCTTTGTCGACGCGATGGTGTACATGCAACATATTTGCCGGGATAGCCATATACAGCTTCACTGTGAAAACATAGATGTTCCACATCCGCCCACCATGGCTCTGAGCGGCGCAGGCTAACACTCCCAAGGCTAGATCTGGTAAACATGAATAACAAAGTTAGTGGACGGATTGGTAGCCGTCGCTGTAGCACAATTGCTAGTGCAACGCATGCGCAATCCAGAGGTTGTGGGTTCGCCTCACATCAATGGCAAGTTATCATTTGGAGTCCGCTTTCATTTGCCTTCTTTATTTCCAAAAACTACTAATGTCACCCCGATTCCTTCCTTAGCTTTATATAGTCACACACACACACACACACACACACACACACATATATATATATATATATATATATATATATATATATATATATATATATATATATATATATATATATATATGTACATAACGTCATGACAAGCGAACAAACCTTAACACGTGAAAGGACAGCACAGGGGAAATTGTCCGTAGTTCTTAATTGAATTAAAGAAATTATAAGGAAATGTAAATGAATATGGATGAATAAACAACTGGCCGCAGGTGGGGCGCGAACCCACGCCTTCCAATTACGCGTGCCATGTTCTTACCAAGTGAGCTATCGCGGCGCCACTTTCCCGTCTACTTTCTGGGGTGTTTATGTTTACTAGAACTAACCCTGGGAGCGTTAGACAGCGCCACCACTCACGGTCTTGGCGGCGGATGTGGAACATCCTTTCTATCACAGGCGTAATGTCGACGTGAACCTTTGTGTCATTGTTTCTTGTCCTCTTACGATATGACTGATATTATACATATATATGTATACAGGGTGTCCCTGCTACCTTTAGCCAGAGCTTAAAAATATACGAATGCCACATAACTGGACAGAACCACGGTAATGTTGTTTGCCGTCAGTTGGAGATACTCAGATTATATTTTTCATTCTACCTAATTACACATTTAGTCCTAATTGATTAATCAAGTTCTCAAAGTTTATAATTACATGACAAGTGTCAATGTGAAAGTTGTAGAGGGACAGGCAAAACTCCCGATACAGCTTTCTGTTGCTCCATATATGCGTGCTTAATGAAAGTGTTTTTCGTAGCGCGAAAGAAGCCGGTAAATGCACCCACTATTGCCGTGCAACTGGCCGCTCGAGCACATTGCGTGTATTCGCGGGCTTCTTTCACGCTCGGAAAAACATTTTTATTTGGCGCATATTGAGCAACATAAACCTGTATCGGGAGTTTTTCATATCGCTCTAAATTTTCTCATTGCAACTTTTCATCTAATTTTAATATTGGAGAAGTTGGTAAATTAAGACTAATTGTCTAATTAGGCGAATGGCAGAAACGATTTCAGTATCTCCAAGCGATGGCACAGAACATTACCTTGATACTGTTCAGCTACGTGGCATCTGCGTATTTTTAAACTCTGGCTAAAGTTAGCTGGGACACGCTGTATAAACGTGACTCTTGCTATTCATTTTATCTGCATAAATCGGTCTTGTGGTCTGCCTTGGTCCATTCATGCGTGCTGTTCATGCAGCCAGAAACAATTCATAATCTGCGTTTGCTGTGGTACCAATTTTCCTCTTTAAGAAGGGCTGTCCAAATCCCGTTGCGCCAATGTTGTCCTAGTCGGAGTACTCCTCCTGTGTACTTTAGGAGCTCCTATAGTTACGTGCAGCCCCGAATGTCTGCCCGATGGTAGTAAAAAAACACAAATCTTCTATTTTATCCTTTTATACCTTCTTTTATCTTTTTCAGTTTTTTTTCTCCGCATGCCTTCTTTCCTTGACACACCAGTTCGACTATTCTCAATTTCACAATCTTTCTTCGCTGTGTTTCTTTATACACTGCACTTTGTATTTAAACTTTCCTCTTAATATATCGCTCACGCCACGCGATTATATGAATGTATAGACTAATATTCTCGTGGAAGAAAAAAAATCAGAAAAGCAGCACGAAATAATGAAAATGAACAAAAAGAAGCTATACGGTTTTCTTGCTACAGGGAGTAGTGGCTTTTGTCTTTCATAATCTCTTTCGTCCCAAAAGAAGGGGTCAAACCAGGGACCTTTAGATTCAAGAAGTTTAAGAGAAAGTTTAGGAGATACAAGAGATGCATTCAAGAGGTTCATATGTCAATGGTGTGCTAGCTTTTGTGCCACAAACCGGTGTGCTCAACAGGTTTGTCTCGCGAAGAGGACTCCCAAGGCATTATGTATTCCGACAATGCACTGTTATGCATGAGCACCAACAAGGAACTTCGAACGATCTGCGGAATATGTTATTCTCCAGAGCTGAAAAGCTTCTCTACACAAAGAGGCATGGCCTGTAAGTTCATTGTGGAAGCTGTGCCATGGGGGTTTTGATCTTGGGAGACGACAAGTGGGCTCCGTGAAACCAGCGCTCCGAATCACCATAGGAACAGCCTCGCTTAAACGCGAACCACTTGAACCATTTTCTGTGAAACAGAGGCGGTTATTGATTCTTGCCCGCTCACTTTTGCCGGCACTTTCGGGAATGAGTCAGCCATTTTAACACGAGCTCGTTTACTAGCCGAAACGCGGCTCACATCTTTACCAACATTGTCTTCCGAAGTGTCATAGTCTTCACAGACAGTTTTGACGCTACCGAAATGGTACTACCGGCAGTTGCTCACCAACACATTTTCGACAAGGTAGAAGAAAGACAACGTGTTCCACTCATTACCACTTCACGTGAAACCGAGACCAGCTCTTCCGTCAACCTTGTTGAAGGGCGAGCTTCAAAAGGACTTCTGTATGCGGTATTCATCGACTTAGTTAATCAGGGACGCGAGAATGAGGTACGCCGACAGAGTTCGTCTAGTGGACAAAAAGTTTGGGGGCCGTCCGGTACACGAACTTCATCCTCTGGATATTCTCAAGATGCGTCACAGAGTATGTTGTGGAAGAACAAAATAAAAGCAGCGCGGGGAATTAATGAGAATAAAAACAAACAAGTGATCACTTTTGCTTGCTGTGGGACGTACTCGCTGTTGTGTCTTTCGTAATACTTATACCGTCGAGTGGGTGTCTGCTATTAAAATTAAGGACACTATGAACATGTCCCTTTTCTTTTGCATTAGCTTCCCGCTTCTTGGGCAATCTTCGCGTTGTCCGCGTGTGCCCCAAACTGCTTTGTGATAGGAATAACAACTCCCCGCAGCTGGATGCTCTTGCAAACAGACTGGCTTTCTCAGATTTTGCATTAGATTCGCTGTGTACAAAATGTCATCTCAGGTGCCATGGGTGTCGGCACGACGTAGCACAGCCTGCGAGACAACGTGGACGGCAATGTCAGAACGGACATCCCAGCCGCTGTCGTCAGCAGTTATCTTTGAAGTAACCGTGTCAACGGAATCAGTAGAGTGCGCCAGCGAGGGCAGCGGGTGCAAAGGTGCAGCGCCAACAACGCGCCCTCGGAATGAAGATGCGGTGACCATGAGAGGCAGACGTTCCCATTGGCGAAGAGGCATATTTCCAGAAGGTGGGAATCGACAGGTTTGTCGGTTCACAATAAGCAGAAATGCACGAGAACAAAGTGTTAATCTGTAGCATTAAAGCAAAAAAAATTCAATATATTTTTGTTGCCTTTCTTCTCTGTAGGCTTAGTCAGCGCAGCCGGTTGTAAGCTGTTATTCTAGCTTTGTAAAGCTGGAATTTGTGCCCCTCTGTGAAAAATAGGTCGCACGCAACCTGGAGGCATTTGCATCACGTGGCACAAGGTGTTACTCGAGTGTCAGGCTCTGCTGATATTCTTGCGGTTTCAGTTCTCCTTTACACAACGTGCTTGCACACACTTCGATTGTTTATTGCGACTTGAGGACGATACATACATATTTAGTACACTTCTCATAATGCACCGAAAGGGTTTAAGAATACTAAACTATAACTTAACATAATGTAAGCTCTTTATATAACAAAAATGCCCAATACACTGAAAACAATAATGCAATATAGTTGGCGAGAAACGGAAGTTACAGAACTGTACTTGTTGGCGCGAGGTAATACAGACAAAGCCATAGGATTAGGAATGCTATGAGACTTGAAGGCCAGGACGTCTTCTTCGTTTATAACACGTTTTTCGCTCGTTTTATTTGTGGGGACGAAGCCCAGTTACAAGCAACATTTCTTAATGCTAATGCTTTCTTTACCTTCTCTGTGCTGCCGGACATGGAAACAGCCTAAAATGATCACGCTGTATGGCGCAGTCTTTTTCCTAGTTCCTTCAGAATTCCTATTGCCTTACTTGCTGCTGATGGAATCCAAATGGTTAAATTAAAGGGAAGTATAGAGGCAGCGTCGACGGCTCTAAATGAAGTACTATTATGTACAGGTTATCGTTCGTAAAAGCAAGGAAGCCCAATGATGTCCGGACTCTCTCCTTTTCGAGGCTTGGGCACCGGAATTTCGTCGCTTTTGTGAACATGCTGCCGTGGTACAAGGGGAACTAACGCTAACGTGGTACAGCCCACACTGCCGCCCACACACAACCAAGTCCAGACGGCATATCCCCAACTTTAGCTTCGGCCTCAACGGGGCCTTCGTCCATCGAAAATGATCAAGAGCGCTGTCGTTCTTTTGGTGGCCCACACATGTGGCGCTATTCACCGCATCTATCTGTCATTTCATTACGCCTCGTTTATTTTTGCTGCTCGCAGTTTCTTCACTGAGGACGGAAGTTGGAAATTTATTGTTGCGTGTGCTGGAATGGCGCGTGACGACGAAAATCCTTGCTGCAAGAAACTGCCTTATCGAAACAGGAGCACAAACTCGTTTACGGCCGCCAAGTGTTTCAGTGCTTTATGAACGAGAAATAATCATGATTCGAGGTTTTGTATGCGGCGCATTACTGTAATCACTACTGAGAAAGGTGCTATTGAACCGATTAAAGATACTGTTATTGGTGCTCATTGGCAAAAGAAGAAAGTACGAAAGTAGGGGGATTCGAAGGAAAGGTCCGTAATTATTAAGTCTTCAACGAAAACCCATTTTATTCGCGATGAATTGGCCACCGCACAAAGAGAAAATCCTCTTTTTTTACCGCGTTGTGAAGCCTGAACATAATATTGTTTCAGCAACAGCCCACTACAGCAATGAATGGCACGTGCACCTAATGTGGTGCGAACCGTAGGCACTATTGTGTTTTTTTTTTGCGGAAAAAATACCCAGATGGAAAAAATTAATCCGGATCCCTCCCCCATGATGTCCCTCACAACTAATTGAGCAGTTTCTGGACCCAAAACTCCACAATTTAATTTCTTTTCCGCGCATATGTGCATAGAGGTCTAAAGTAATAACTCTTGTTCCTGTCCACAATTGCACACGGATTATTTGCCCTCTCACCTAATTCAATCAAGCAGTTCAGCTTTTCCTAAATATGTAGCCTGCAAAGTATATCTCGCTAAAATATGTGTAACAGTCGTAAGCATATACCTGCAAGCATCGAGACGTATTACTATTGATAATTTTGTAAATATTTTTATCATCACAAGAGCAAACATTATCATATGTGGGGACCTTTACTCATACAGCGTAACATGGGGGAGTAATCACTGTGATGCCCGTGGGAATAGCGTTCTATGCGCCGCGGAAAGATGCAATCTGCCAGTATTGAATGAGGGATCTGTGACACTTATGCGAGGATATCGCTACGCCAGTTACATAGACGTAACACTCAGCTCTAACGATCTTGTTACCGATGCTGGGTGGATAACAGACGCAGAAACACATGGAAGCTGTCACTTCCCAATTCTTATATCACATCCGCAGTTAAAAAGTATTGGGAAACGCAGATACGTGGATATAACCTGCTGGCAGATCATTTGTTCAACACTTGTCCTGTCGAGTGGATTGTGGAGCTGACGTAGATAAACTCCCATCAGTGACACAAGCAACAATGACCATGTAGACAAAACAAGTGCCCATTCTTGACGAGTACACATCAGATGACGGAGAACATGAACATTTGAGATCTGTAAGAAGAAGAGCGAAACGAGCTTATCGACGGAGTGGAAATATACAAGCGTATAGAAATTTGCAGCAAATCCACTCTGTTATGCGGAGACAAAAAAAATTAAGGGAAAATTGGCATGAATTTTGCGAGACATTGTTTCTCCAGACACCAGTTCCACGGGTATGGATGACTATTGGTGCATTGAGCGGCCGTATTCAAACACAACCATTTCGTGCTCTCGCAATGGCCAAGGATACTTGAGAATTAGTCATTGCAGAGGTATTCTGCATAGTTATAACTAGAACAAGCGTGTCTATCACTAGTGCTGAGTTTCAGTGTTCAGTTGAAATGGCAAATCAAAAAACTTCTTGTGTGTTTTCAGCCGCAGCATGTACACTTACAATACGAATTCCCTATGATTGAGCTAAAATGAGCGCTTGTGTCTTGTAAGACCGAGACTGCTGCAGGTCCAGATTTCTTCACATTCGGTATGTTGAAAAAACATGGGACCTAATGGTCACTTGGCACTTTCGGAATTACTCAATGGCCTGTGGAAAAAGGAGTCTGTCCTTGACTGTTGGAAAACGGCACGTGTGAAATCTATATTCAAGCCTGGCAAAACACATTTTTCTCTTGAGCTTTTTCGTACTGTGAGTCTGAGCTGTTTATGCAAAATCATCGAGAAAATGATTGACACTAGGCTGCAATGGTGGTGCGAGCAAACAGGAGCACTTCCCGATCACATCTCAGGATTTCGAAGACGGTGATGCGCCATGGATGCAATTTTGGATATCGTTGCTTATGTTCAACACGAACGAGCTAAGGGAAATGTCACAATAGCGTTTTTTAGACATTAAACGACCCTTCGGCACAGTCAGCCATGCTCATATGATGTGTGGCCTGCTTGTACTGGGAGTGTCTGGAAAGGCTCTACGGTGGATATGCAACTTCTTGAGTGGCAGATCAATATTTATTCAAACAAGCGAAAGAAGAAGTTCCTCCCACAATGTTATTCGAGGAGTCCTACAAGGCAGTGTCTTTAATCCGTTCCTTTTTAATTTTGTGATGGCGCATTTAGCGCGGGGATTTCCACCTGCACTACATTACTCTATATGCGGCTGATGCTTGTATTTGGGCCTTGTTCATTCAACTTTACAGGAAGGCCTAAACATTGTGGACAATTTCTTAAAGGAAGCCGGCATGGAACTGTCTTACAGTAAGACGGCTGTGTTGACTTTCACCAGAGGATATCTAAAGGATATTCAGCTGTGTCTTGAGGGACAACCTTTAGACATAGTGAAATTTCTGGGGGTTATACAAGACAGGCGACTTTCTTTCAATTCCGAGATTTAAGCCTATGAAGAACAAATAAACTGAATAATAAATGTTATTCGCCGAGTAGCAGAAACGGCAGGGGGAGGGTCGGCTTCATCCTTACTAAAAGTACATAATGCACTTATAAAGCAAAAGATAGCATATTCTTCACCTGTTCTGCATGGAATCTCCCGTTCATCTGAAGAGAGACTCCAACGATTAAAAGCTAGAAGCCTTAGAGTATGCTTACGCGTTCCTCGAGCAACCTCAAGGTCCTTAGTAATTGCAGAGATACATCATTCTCCATTTACTATTATGAGGATGGTTGGAACCTGTCGACACTACTTTCGGGTTTCAGCGCAGTACAAGAAGCACCCACTAGCAAGGCCACTTTTTAAGAGATACAGGGTGAACATGAATTCGGTGATTCAGGTGCACAAAAATCTACTACCACATGACGAATTTTGGTTCTCAGATATCTCCTACCCTCCATGGCGACTCGTTGCACCAAAATTTGAACTTTCAGTTGACGGCATTATTCGCAAGAGAGATATGTTTATGCTAGTGGCACCACAACTAGCATTATACCAGATATACTTTCAATACCCTGGCTATATTCAAGCGTATACAGATGGTTCTAGCCAATTAAATTATTCTACAACTGTCTTGGTCGTTCCAGAATGGAACCAAATCCAGCCGTTCAAGCTATCTCATACGGCGTCACGATCTCATCAACAACAGCAGAGCTTTTGTTTTTGTTTATATATATATATATATATATATATATATATATATATATATATATATATTGCTATTATTATATTGTTTTTGTTACGATACATCAAGTTAATGCAAAACGGGGAACAATGGGTCATCCTTTGTTGCTCGCAGGCAGCTTTGTCTTCACCTCATGGTGACATCAGCAACTCGCAAAACATGGCGTTAGTTTACAAGACACTAAAGAAACCCAGAAAAGCAAGTGAAGAAAATCGCACAAGGATGTTTCAGTGGGTACCTAGCCACTACAATATCCCTGGAAATGTTGCAGCAGACAAGGCAGCTGGACAAGCGCATATTAATAACGCCACACATGGTCTCCCTCTAACGCAAGAAGAATTGCGGCGCATACTAACACAGATGTCCGCCCGTGGTTTCAAAGTGACATGGTTTGATGAGAACTCGAAATCTCCAGATTTATTTCACATTGACCCATTGCTTCCAATTTAAAATCCCGTCCACAACAAATACAACCATAACGTTTGAAACGCTCATTCACCGTCTGCGTCTAGGTACCACGTACACAAAACACTTTCTAGATATAATTTCAAGAGCTGATAGTGTGGAATGCAGTAGTTGGCCACGCTGATGAAGTTGTACAGCAATTTCCGCAAGGATGTCCGCGACAGGACACACACAGACAACGCTTAGCACTTGATTTCGTGGCATTAGATCGCAGGCCCTTGAGCCTCAGCTAGATCTTAGGTCCTTGGCCAACATACTCATTGCAAAGAACAGCGTTACTGGCCCTTCAAAGATTTATACAAGCGAGCAATATTATCGGAAACTATTGACACGTGTACTTGTTTATCGTGTGACCGCGTTTCATTGTCTAAAATGCCGCTCAGCGCAGGACGCGCCTGCATGTATCGGAAGTTTCTGGAAGGTTATCGATGCTTCCATCCACTGTCTGTGGTCCCCGAATCTTGTGTAATCTCATTGCATGTATGCGCGACGCGAATGGTGTAGAACTTTGTGGAAGACACGCGGGCACCAGCGATACTCTGGAACCTTCGGTGACCGATGTATATAAGCCGACGCGCTTGACCCGCTGATCAAAGATTTCGACGGCCACCGACCGTGTGCCGCTATTGCTGTGCTTCGAGTGTAACTTGGTTTTGTGGGCACAAGTTCACCCAATAAAGCGCTGGTTTCGTCATTCATAGTTTCGCTTTCTCCACCGTCACTACCACGTCACACTATTGAGTTGAGTGTTTAAATATAATAAGCGCATTCTATGTTTTTTTTGTTTTTTGTTTTGAGCCGACTTTGGCCAATTCAATGCCTGATTTTATGTGCCTTCATTTGAATCTAATCCGCGCTTTGTGTGCCCTGATTTTAGTTTATTTATAGAACCGGACTTTTTGTTTGCTTTAATGGGCATGTGTGACTGGACATAGTGCTGGTGTATTTTTGAGTTGACTTCCAGTTGAAGTTTGGCATTAGTGTACTTATGTGACTGGAATTTGTGTTATTATGATTTCATTATTTTTTAATGATTTATTCTTTTTTAAGAACACTATGTGACAAGGAGTAGGCGGTGCCAATTAACGGCAACAAAATCTCCTCAATACTACATAATAAAAAAATTAAGACAGAAAAATGTCGAGATGACGTGCATGAAGCCGCTTGCAGTATCCTCGCCGGAGATTGCCACAGTGGCCGAATCAGCGATACCGGTCGAGGTCTGCGGCCCCCAGCTAGAATAACTATCAAGTTTAATCGTACAATGTGACTGCACGAAGCCACGTGCGCACAATAACTTCACCGGCAACACAACAGTGCTCACTCCTTAAGGTGATACTGCTGCACTGGCTTCCTGGCCAGAGTCAAACGAGGAATAGCAGACACCGCCGAGTAACCTTGCTTTATTAGGCTCATCTTGACTTTGAGGGGACGCCTCAGACTTTTGACAAACTTTGTTGCTGGGCTAGTTGGTTCATGCTATTAGATGAATGCTGTTAAGCGCAGTTTCAAGACGGGCAAGAGAAAGACATCGACGCACCAGGACCAAACGCTACTCGCAACTAAATTTCCCTGCCAACATTTCGCCTACTTAAATACACAGCAGATCAGGATCGCGCAAGCGCTCTGTTAATCAAGGCAACCAATGCGCCATATCAAAGAGCGCACAGGTTGCAGCATCATTTCTACAAACTGCTTTTCTTTGCTACGCAAAATAACCGACGTGTCGCTAATGAGGATCTTCTTTTCAATTTGAGATACCTCCATGATGGAGCAATTAGGCAGAAGCCGGGTACATTGACCTTTTTGTCCGCGAAATAGAAAATCGCGTACTTGTTGCCTTCAGACTGAACAGCTCATTTTTCATCGTATCGTTTATGCCACGTTCGCACACCGGCCACACGCGCGCGATTCGCTACAGACAATTTTCTGGTTGCTGATTTGTCATTTTATTGTATTTACCTGAGGATGAGAGCTGTTAATGATTATTGTTCCCACATATTTTTTTGTCAAAACTTGCGCACACACCTTTTTTGCTAAGCTCTTTTGTAAACCCTGCCTTTCTTACATTTGTTGCTGCACGAACCTCCTGTTACAACCATCCCGTCCTGTGGTGCATTTTTACCACGTTTGACATGTGTACTGATGATTCATAATTGGTGCAGTCACCTTGCAGCAAAATATGTCTTCTGTCATGGTTGTTTCTTCTTCTCTTGTTTTATTTTTATAAATATGCTGTTTGTAACCACGTGTGATCTTTGCTGTAAATCCTGTTTTTGTTGTATATAGTGTTGCCTTAAGAACTTGTCACAACCATTTCGTCCGTACAATTTTCTCTTTCTTTTTCTATCTTTAACCACTTGTCATCTTTTCTGTGAACCCTGTCTTTGCAGTATGTAGTGTTGCTCTGCGAACCTGTTGCAACCATTCCATCGCGAACTATTTTTTTTACATGTACTGTTGATTGGTAATGAGTGTAAACCCCTTAACAGCAACAATGTGTCTTGGCAGTGGATAAGCGCATGGGGAGGGCCCCTTAATACCATGTGCGTATTTAAGCACAACGCCTTACCGTTTTATGTATTTCCTGACGAAGGCCGGACCCCGGCCGAAACGTAGGAAATAAAGCGTCGGTTTGTTTTGTACGTGCGTCATCAAGCTGATTTGCTGATTTTTTAGCCTTTAAATAGTAATTGGGTGGTTTGCTTTTTTTTCTTCTCGTATTTCGTGTGCGCGGGTGTGTTTCGTGGTTAGAGCGTCCTTTCGCGCCACGTGCTTCAACACATGCAGCCGGGTGGGACGTTGGGCCTTTGTAGCCTTTAAAGGGTAGCTTGGAGGTTGCAAGACTAATAGCTATTAGTGGTTTTTCAGTGTGTGTTTTGGTTGGAAAGTGAGAGCGTGGCCGCGTGGTCGAGCGCCTGCGAGAGCGTGTCATACCTTGGTTCTCCGCCGCATTGCTTGCTTTTGAAACATTGGTGAGAGTTGCTTTGCGACATGTTGAGGACTTGGATCCTGTGCGTATCGGTTTTCGCTAAAAGGCACATGCTCTGCGTTATTAAAGTAGTATAGTGTTATAGTATTTGCATAAGAAAAAGCCGCGCAATACATGACAAAAAAGCCGGGAAAGCGGGCAGGGTGCGGGGGGTCCCTGAAGGCAGATGAGGGAACGGATGAGAATGGAGAGGGAATCCAGTCAACCGGCACACACTGTGATGTCGATACTAGGCTGCAGAAAATGGAGGCTTTCCAGGAAGAGCTTGTCAAACAGGTGTAATAGCTCAAAAATGAGCTAATTAGGGAGCGTGAGCGTGACAGGGCCGCTATTGTGAGCCAGAATGGTCGTGACAATGGAACACAGTCCCCTGACGGGACAGGAGAGGGAGTGCTAGCAAAGTACGTGGAATGCGTGCGACGCGGTGAAGGGTTACTTACCTTGAGGCCGCCCCGCGGAAAAAGCTGAAGCACAGGGGACAGTGCCCCTTGTCGAGTCCGAATCACGCGGAAAATGACAAAGGGAAGCAGGAAGAGGTGGAAGAGAGTGGAAGGGTGATTGTCGCCGGCGACTCAAACCTGGCTAGGTGCTCAGAATCAATTGTGGAGAGGGGAAAGGCGGTAAAAGAGTGGCGGTAGAGACATTTCCAGGGCGGACACTGGGTTCCGTCATGGAGCGAGCGAAAGAAACGCTAGCGGAAAATGCCCACGTGAGCAACGTTGTCATTGTAGCAGGTGCGCTAAATGACGTCCTAAACAGTAAAGGGACAGGACTAGCCCAGCGCTTGGCGAAGGGGGTGGACGACTTGCGCGAGCTATGCCCTCAGGTGCACGGTGACGGAGGTGCCTGTACGGGACACTCACGTACAAAGAGCCGTAGTGGCTGCTTATGAGGCGATATGGAAAATGAGCCGAGAGAAAGGCTTCGAAGTGGTCGAAGTAAACAGGTAAGTGAGAAAGTATGGTGGGTTTTAACGAGGCGGGATCCACTTCATTTGCAAGGTGGCGCGATAAGTGGGCTGGCGACTTGGTGGTCGCGCTGTTGCTAATTTAGGGGGCCCACGGGTGCTCAGGAGGCTAGAGTAGGTAGTATTGAAGAACGTCCCCTAGGGGAACTTCAGAATAGCATCGACGTCAATAATAGAAAAAGGAGAAAAGTAAGAAAGGGAGCTCGCCATGCAATAGGCTACATAAACATGCAGGGAGGCTGAAGAAAGGAAAAGTGGGCAGAGGTTGAGGACCAGTTAAATATAGAACAAATAGGGGTGTATGTGGTTACAAAAACTCACCTGAGAGACTCGGAAGAGGCGCCAGTGACTGAGAATTAGGTGTGGGAAGGGTGCAACAGAACTGAGTCAGAAAGAAAGGCAGGGGGAGTCGGAATGCTTATCCATCAAGGAGCCAAATGGAAAAGAATAAAGTCAAAATGTCAAGAGCGTCTTTGGTTATCAGGTACAATGAGGGGGAAAAATTGGCTGGGCGTTACGGATTTGTGGACCGGAAATAATTCCACAGAGAAGAATAAAGAGTTGGTGGAATGCATAAGGGTTCATATTAAGGATTTCGTGAATGATGCAAAAATTATCCTATTAGGTGACATGAATGCCGACATACAAGATTTAGATGGCTATACCGGCAACAACGGGAAATCAATGTTAGACCTTTGTGAGCAACATAACCTCATTGTCGTGAATAAAGGGCCTTAGTGTGAAGGCCAGATCACGTGGGAAGTGGGAAACCGGAAATCAACCATTGATTACTGTCTGATGACAGAAGGAATTCATGATGAGTTGAGAGAAATGGTCATTGATGAGGAAGAGTATAGCAGAATAGGGAGTGACCATAAACGCATCATTTTGAAAATGGGACATGTAGTTGGGAAAGAGAGCAAGGAGTGCAAAATAGCCAGTCCAAATTTCAACGCTGAACAATAACAAATATAGTCACTAGAGTCGAGGAAGAACTTGGAAAATGGCCAAGTAAAGAGTGGGAATACAGTGAGCTTATAAGTGTAATAACGACAGAAATACGGAAAGAGAAACAACATGTTCGTTGGAAAGGAAGAAAGAAACCGAAAAGCTGGTGGAACAGGGAGATACGAGAAGTGATCACCGAACGACAGAGAGCATCCCGAGAGCACAGGCAGGCAAAGAAGGCGCAGTTACCGCAGGATGAAGTAACCAGTAAATGGGAAATATACCAGGAGAAAAAGTCTATGGATCAAATACTGATGCAAGCCAAGATAAAAGGTGAAAGTGAACGTTGGTTGTCAGAAATACGTGAGAAAGAGAAGGCCGCACCTAAAATATTTTGAAAGCACCTTAAAATATTTTGAAAGCACCTTAAATTATTAGGCAGGAAATCAAGAACAATGCAACAACATATCCTACAAGAAGACGGAAACAGACTGGAAGGAGAAGCGGCAACAAATTACATCCGAAAAAATAACAGCCGAGTCTTTCCAAGGCAATGACGAGGTTGTATTCGAAGAAAAAAAGAGCATGAAAGAGAACCAGATGGAGAAAGAGCTGGTGGTGATAAATTTCAACTGGAAAAAAGCCGAATAGAAAATTCCTAAGCCCACAGCCACAGGGCTAGACGAGGTTCCCCTTACACTGATTAATGAACTGGACCAAAAAGTAAGGAAGTTCTGGTGAAAACAGTGGGAAAAACTTTAAAGATAGAAGAATACCAGACAGTTGGCGACAAAGTAGAATGACTAATTTATAAAGGTAAAGGGGGGAAAGATAGAATTCACTCGTACAGACCGTTCACCATTACATCGTTAATCTAAAGGCTAGAAATGCATGCAATCAAAGTAAAGCTGCAAGCATGGGCAGAGAATAATGTCATTTTGGGAGAACTTCAGAATGGCTTCAGAATAGGTAGGCGTACGGATGGTAAATTATTTGTTCTTACTCAATATATTGAAATATCAAGAGTTTTAGGCATTACAGGAGCATATGACAACGTAGACCGCAACATTTCCAGCGTAGGCCGTGTTACGTTTCGCCTACTACGCGCGGTATAGCCGGCGCGGATGCAACGGACGCCGCGGCTTCGTTCAAAGCGGCGGACATTTTGGCCCGTTCGGCGCCGCCGATACGCCTCCCCGCCAAGCGCGTCCAGGCATGTTCCAATGCCACGTGTCTTCGTGTGTGCGTGTGTGTGTGTGTGCATGTTGGTGCCCACGCTTGTCAAAGCGCGGCAGCCAGGGAGAGGAGCTCCCCCAACTGTGAAGCGAGGAGGTCTGACCGGCGCCGGCCCGGCGGATGCGTCACCTACTCGTCTCAACGTGCCCAAGCGGCGCATCACGTGCCCCTCTGACGAGGCGTTCCTTCTTGCCCTCAACTGCGAGAGTATAAAAGCAGCTCCCCCGGACGCCAAGAGAGAGGCTCCGATTTCTTCTGTTGAGTAACGTGCACTCCCGTCTCTCCACTTCGGTCGACCTGACCGCCCACTCTTTGCGATGCTAGAATAAACAAGTTGTTCTGTTAGCAGTCGACTCATGCTTTGCTCGGACCTTCGGATGCTTCCAGTTGTGCCCCAGGCCGCCAGGCCAACGCTACCCTTGGGACTTGCGACCCAGGTGCCACAACGGGCGTCAGCGCCGAGCTTCCAACAGCCGCAACAACGTAGGCCGCAACAGGGGAAGGCCTAGGTGAAGATTGTGTGCAGCTTTTGAGAGAGATTTACCTAGAAAATACCGTTTGCGTTGAATGGGAAGGGATGATGAGCGAGGAGAAAGTTGATATCAACAACGGACTGAGGCAAGGGTGCCCTTTATCTCCAATGCTGTTTATGATATACATGGTGAGGATGCGGAGGGCGCTAGAAGTAAGTAATATCGGGTTTAATCTCTCATACAAACATCCGGCTACAGTAGTAAAGCAGCAGCTTCCAGGTTTATTTGATGCGGACGACATTGTGTTGCTAGCTCACAAGCAAAGTGATTTGCAATGTTCGGCAAATATCTGTGGACAGGAAGGCAAGAATTTAGGTTTGAAATTTAGTGTTAGAAAATCAGCTGTTATGGTATTCAAGGAAAACAGTAAACAGACAGTGGCGATACAGGGCCAGGAAATACCTCGGGTAACAGTATATAAATTCCTTGGTATATGGATAAACGAAGGCAATAGATATATAGAAACACAGGAAAAAACAATAACAGTGAAAGGGAAGAGAAATGCCGCCATAATGAAGCACAGAGCGCTATGGGGATACAATAGGTACGAGGTGCTCTGAGGTATGTGGAAAGGTGTAATGGTTCCTCGACTTATATTTTGGAAATGTGGTTGTTTACTTGAAATCAGGGGTACAATCAGGACTCGATGGAGACCAAAGGTCAGTGGGTCGCCTCGCATTTGGCGCTCACTGAAAGACTACAAATGAAGCTGTGCAGGGTGATATGGGCTGGACGAGTTTTTAAGTGAGGGAAGCTCGCAGTAAAATTGATTCTGAAGAACGACTGAGGAATATGGAAGAAAGTAAATGGGCTGGGAGAGTGTTGAGGTATCTGTACAGGAAAAACATTAATTCCCAGTGGAGGAAAAGAACTAGGAAGCGTACCAGCAAGTATGCAGCCTGTAGGGTGCGCAACACAGTTACAAAGAACGTCAAGCGGAAAGTTAGAGAGACTGAAATAATCTCATGGGTGGCGGCAATGGAAAAGAAACCTGCCATGAGTGACTAATTAAGAGGAAAAAACGAAATCAGGAAAGAAAGAATTTCTGAAAACTGAAGGAGAAACTCGTTAGATTTTGAAGCTAGATCAGGACGCCTTAGAACACGCACCTATAAAGGGAGATATAAGAAGGAAGAAGCATGTGCTTGCTGCGGTAACGTTAGGGAAACAATGGATCATATTTAATTAGAATGTGAGGTTATTGGCCCATCGGTCAATTTAGGAATTACTGACCTCCTTGAAGCCCTTGGGTGGAGCGAGAGCAGGGGAAAGAAAACATGTTCGCAATAGAGATTACTAAAAGGTGATTGGAGGATTGGCGGAAGAAAAGTAGGGAAACGACAAACAAGGAGGTGTACAAAAACAAAGTTCGCAATAGGGGTTCAGAAACTTTGGTTAGGGGAATTCATCGTGGGCTTTATTTCCCTGTTTTCTTTTTTAATATAGGTAAGAAATTAGGCTATACAATAAGAAGAGCTTGGTGGCGCAACCCACCACCACGTTTCAAAGGGGACGATCATAGCATCCAACCCTGTCGTGTAAAGGCCATAATAAACTTACACGTATGTATCGCCCAGTGTGCATTCTTCTAAAGAGTGACGTCAGTGTCGTCTACCGACCTTTTCGGGAGTTGTTCTTGACAGGTTTCATGGGGCGGACGCGCATCGTACGCACGGAAGAGTGGCAACGTGTCCTTCTAGAGCGACGACGGGAGCGACAGCGAGAAGGGGCGCGCCGGGAAGCCGCTATGGCCGACCGTGCGTACGTCGATGAGCCTGGCCCGTCTCGTGTGCCGACCAACAGACGAAGACCCGCAGCGTGGCCGTCAAGAACGGCGGCGTGGGCAGAGCCGGGAATGTCAGCGCCGGCGGCGGAACGGCGCTAAGACCCGTCGTAGCAATCCCCTACCAGGCTACGATGCGCAGCTTGCCCGTGACGAGCGGGCACGCGGACGCAACGGGGAACGTGAGGGACGGCGGCGGCAAAGCGCCACTGGCGAGGCGGGGGCCTTAATTGCATATGTATGGTCGTACATATATATAATTTAGTCACTTTAGAAGAAGACATAACAGCTTCGCTTGTCGTCATTCTTTAGAGTGTGGAAGGGCCGATGATTTTTTTTTTTTGCTCGTTTGGGGGGGGGGGGGGGGGGCGTCATTTAACACGTGAACTTAGGAGGAGAGCAGGCACATGGCTATAAAGCCGAGAGACAAGGAAGGTAAGGAATGCTTCTGGAAAATTCACACACACACACACACGCACGGCTAATTAACCAAATGGCAATTTACAAATTCTTGCATGGGAATTTGCAAGACTTGGAACGAATTCTCAGGATGACAGCAGTTTCGAGATATTGACTCCCGAGCTTTGCGGGAAAATGCATTGGCGTTCCAGTTACTTTTGTGCTTCAGTGCGTAAAACGACGATTTGTTAAGAAAGTAAGCGGAACGACAATGCATGTTTGCCGCAAGGTTGACCGCACATATCTCATAAATGGTGTCATCCACACAATTATTTTCAATTGGATATACCTTGTAGTCTCACGTGCTAGCATTTGCAAATTGCAATGTGTCGTAAGGTATTTAATTTGAAAATTAATTAGCGAATTTTTGTTATTGGTCTTGGTCTCTTGCACTGCATCAACATCCATTTCATGCTGCCTAAGCACGTGGAGTTACTGCTGCTGACGCCTTATATGCCGCAGCCCACGCACGTTGAATGTCGCTACACATAAGAGGAGGGTGAAGGCGGTAGCTTGCTAGCATGCAGCGGAGAAATGCCCTGTAAACGTGTTTTAGCGCGCGAGGAGGCGCGCGATGTGACATGGGCGCTGTGTAGCGTCGATACGTGGACGTTTTGCATTGCACTTGCATATTATTACACCAAGTAGAACGCCATGTAGAACGCCATGGTACTAAGGCAGTTAAAGAAGGTTTAAGAAAGAAAGAGAAGCTTAAGGAGATGTATACAAGAATGCTAGAAAAATATACATTGTGTAGCTGATTAAATGAAGCTGTCTATAGGTGACTATGTCGTCGCCGGATTTCAAAGGGGATGCCAATAAATCTTCATCATCATCATCATCATCATCATCCTCATTAGCATCGTATTGTGCCACTTGCCTTGCAACGCGAGATTCGCGCCGCGTATAGCGTCGGTACGTGTGCCATTTGCATTGCAGTTGCATATCATTAGACCAGGTAGC
Source organism: Dermacentor variabilis (assembly GCF_050947875.1). Taxonomy (NCBI): domain Eukaryota; kingdom Metazoa; phylum Arthropoda; class Arachnida; order Ixodida; family Ixodidae; genus Dermacentor; species Dermacentor variabilis. Next base: position 121,220,553 of record NC_134568.1, on the reverse strand, counting down.
ACGCCATCTAGCAGCTGCATAGACAGCGGTGCAAGGTAGACGGAGAAGTCTTGAAGTAGGAAAAGTATATTATCTAGATGTAAAAATATTGATGTAATGAAAAACATGTATGACATTCGTGATAAATCCAGCAGGCTAGGTGACTTTTTCACCGCGTCCCCTTTCAAAAGGAATGCCATTATATGATAATCATCATCATTACCATCGTATTGAGGCATTTGACATGCGCGCCGCGTAGCGTCAATACGTACAAACTTTGCATTGCAGTTCCGTTATATTCCACAACGTGTCCCGACATGTAGCAGTTGCATATAGCAGTTGCTTGCTACCTGTAGACAACCCTGGATGTAGCAGGCTAGGTAACTATTTGTTACCATCGCGTTTCGAAGGGGATGCCATCATTATCTTCACGATCATCAACAACAACATACCGTGCCGCGGGTCAAGCGATGCGACATGCGCGCCACGTAGTCTGAATACCTGCGTTTACTCTTCGGTACACGTTATGGCGTCTCCTGTCGAGGGGCGAACCTGAAGAAGCGATTCGTAGAGCTACGCGCGCGGCGGCAACCTGGAAACATCGGGCTCAGCAGACGGCTGTGCAGAGAGCAGGGCAAGCCGCAGCTCGCCGTCGACGCCGGGCGGGCAGTTCAGATCGTTCTCGTGAAAACGCCGCGAAGACCTGTAGTGCGTGGGGCCGAAACTGGAGCTGCTATGGAGCCGTTCCTCCAGCTTATACGCTGGAACTGTGCTGCATGTGCCGCGCAGGCCGGTGACTTTTTATCTGCTTTGCTTACGCTGATTTGAAACCTGGTCAGTCAGCCATAATTCCGGCAGACATAAAATTTTGAAAAAACCTGCAAATGTCACCGGCAAAAGTGCAGGTAACAGAAAAAAGAAAATGGAAACGGAGGAACGGAAAGAAGGAAGAAAGGAAGGCGAATGGTGAATAGTGAACGCGAAGGAGCTGACACATGAATTACTGTCCGCAAGAAGAATGTTGACGTTAGCTCAAGTCATTTACATATGGAATACAAAGACTGGAAGAAGAGGAGCTCTAAAAAGGATTAAGCAGCGCTAAGGGTAGGGACGTGGAGATGGTGCTGTTATCGGCGGGAACGGGAAGAGATTGCTTCCCGAATCAAATTATATGAGGCTTAGGAAAGGAAGGTGGCCGAGGGGCGGTGATTCGAAGTAAATAAGGGGAGAGCGGAGAAGTGCAGAAAGTTAAAAACACCCTAAAGCAGGGGAAAACATCTGTAGTAGTAAAATGCCAGTGCTTAGCAGCGGGAATAAAAGCGCTCGACCTTTCGTGTCTTGAAAGCAATCGTCGTTCTGCCACCTCGAACCAGTGCCTCCCGCTGCATGGTGGCCGACTCAGTCCCATTAAGCGTGCTGACTGACCACTCGACCTTGCTCGCCATGTGCAGTCAGGTGGCCTTAAGGACCGCGCACACATCTGCGCGCATTTTTCTCATCCCAAAGGCGAATGGGGCTCTTTGAATAGGCAGAAGCATCAACGCTCACCGAAGTGTCGTCCTCTTTTCTCTGCGCGTGTGTTTGTGCGCTGGTTTTCATGATGCAATCGTACCAAGTCGCCCAGCTTACGGCGCTTCTACGATCCGCAAGAGCTTAGGTGCCTTGGATTTCTTTTCGTCAGGGCTGAAGATGACATCAATGAGAAAAACATTTACGGGAAAGCCTCACTCTAGCTACTACTTCAGGCCGCATGTCCCTGCGTGTGTAACATAGCCCCAGGGGTTGAAGTTAAAAGCAAATTTCGACGGTAGACTTTAGATAAAGCGATGTTATCTGCAGACATGCGGAAGAGGAAATAATACCGCTCACGCCCACGCAAGGCTTACCAATATGTAATTAACAGCGGCGTGAAAAGGTGCACCTTTACAACAGTCGCCATGTTTAGACTGTAGGACAGGTGACATCTAACATACCTGCCATACCTTCGTGAAATGCGAAGGTTGGGGGTTCGGTTCCCACCTGCGGCAAGTTGTTTTTTCATCCACTTTAATTTCCATTAATTTATCGTTGCTTCATTTCATTTATTAAGCACAAGTAATTTCCCCTATGTTGTCCTTGGTGTCAGTGTTTGTTGGCTTCTTATGATATGACTAATAAAAATCGGGCCCCTAAGTTAACCCCCTTTCTTCTCGTTTATTACATAACGAGGGTCTCGAATCCAGCAACATTGATGCCTTCAGGTAGCATGTGTGGGTTTATTGACCAGTTGCCTTCACCCAAAAAGATCACGTTCTCGTGACGCCTGCGGCAAAAAAGACGTTCCACGTCCGCCGCCAAGGTCTGCGAGTGGTGGCGCTGGCTAACACTCCCAGGGTTCTACTAGGGCACACAAATACCCAAGAAAGTGGATGGGGAAATGGCGCCGCTGTAGCTCAATTGGTAGAGCATCGCACGCGAAATGGGAAGGTTGTGGGTTCGGTTCCCACCTGCGGCAAGTTGTTTTTCATCCACTTTAATTTCCATTAATTTATCGTTTCTTCATTTCATTTATTAAGCACAAGTAATTTCCGCTATGTTGTCCTTGGTGTCAGTCTTTGTTCGCTTCTTATGATTAATAAAAATCGGGCCCCGCGGTTAACCCCCTTTCTTCTCGTTTATACCCGCCGTAGAGACATTCTAGCGTAAATGGGATTCCTGGCTGTTCAAGTCGAAACATATGTTATTGTGCTTGCACAGCAAATCCTTATCCATTAGACCATATCATTCCCGACTACACGGGAAGGCAGAGGTGTAAGGATAAGAGACTCATCTGCTGGATCGTACGCTGTCCTAGAAATAGCCATTGCCAGCTTCCAGCATTCAGTGGCCAAGCCACAAAGAGAGACAAAAAGAAGTAATAAAACAAAGTCTGGAGGTTAACCATACCCAGTTAGCTACCCTCCACTGTGGAAGAAGGTAAAAAAAAAGGTGAGGAAAGAGAAAAGGAGGAAGAGAAAAGCCAGAAGTGGTCAAATAGGGTCGATGACCCCAATAAACGCAGCAGCGCTCTCGTTGCTTTGTATATAGCAAAGCGACGAGGCCAAGGTTCCAGAATATTTCTCTCAGTGAAAAGCCTATCGTGGTATTGCCCGAAAGCAGTGCGAAGGGCAAGTCTGTGGCTATCGCATGATCACAGTTCGGCCACCAAGATGACTTGCTTTGGCGATAGAGCTGAGAGCCCGCGACGGCGCAGGAAACCTACTGCAGCGCCTTTTTAACACTTTTGATGCTCTCGCGAAATTATGCTGGCTGGTCCTCGACCGCCACTCGAAAAAAACGAAGAGTTTTTAGTAGCAACCGATCCAGAACACTTTTAGGAACCGCTTCTACTCTTGCGATCAAAGCCGTGGCCGTTACTGTTCCTTTAAGTAATCCCCGACCGCGTAGTTCACAGAAACTGGATGGAAGCTCGCAATTTCCAGTTTCACTTTTTAAGCAAGCAACACTTTTGCGAGCGTTATTGCATACATTACAGAGCTTCGTTTTGCAAACGGTTTCCTTAGAACGTCCCGCGAATGCCTTAAATTGTTACGTAATCTCATTAACACCCACGCTACTCATTAAAGAACAACTATATGTCTCCTGATAAATTAAAACCAACTAGGAATAGCCACAAAATTAACCTTGCACCATTAGAACCGTGTACTAACATATTTAAGTATAACTTCTTTCCTCGTACAATTGGAAAATGGAACTTACTGCCAGGCGAAACTATGTCACTGCCTTTAGAGGAATTTTTGTATAAGCTTGTATAAGTTCTCGCTACTGGCAACCTGAGACGCCTCAACAGGCAAGCCATGTCTGCAGATCTAGAGGCACTGGTTCCGAATGAAATCAAAGACGTTGGAGTGAACACCCGTAAGAACGTCCTAGCGATTGACGTAGAACACGCGGCTGCGTTGTATTCTTTGCGCAATGTCACGGAACTTGACGGGATAAAAGTCCGCCTTCATATTCCGCTGGGCAAACAAGTCAGTATTGGCGTAATGTACGATGTTGACGAGACCATTGTCGACTTCGATCTGTGGATCTTAATGAAGCCAGCTACCGAAAACACCATCATCACAAACGCGTTTCGTCTGGGCACGTCACGGTGTGTCAAAATCATATTTAAAGGCGAATCACTGCCATCGCATGTAAAAGTGGGCCACTTCCGACACGCAGTTCGCCCCTTCATACCAAAACCGCTGCAGTGCTGGAAGTGTATGAAGTTTGGGCATGTGAGTAGTGTGTGCAAGAACATCACTATCGTCTGTTCTCGCTGCACAGGGCCCCGCACCACTAACACGTGCGAGGCCACTGTAGTGAAGTGCACAAACTGCAGCGGCCCTCACGATGCATCCTCGAAGGAATGCCCTTTAATTCGCAAGGAAATGGCAATATTGAAGAAAATGGTTAGAGACCACTCGTCTCACCGAGAAGCAGCAACATCTATTAGGCGGCGACGATCGCGTCGCCGACGTCGATCACGAACCTCCAAAGTCTCTGCAGAACGCCACCCACGTACATTACCGCCCACTCTTCCGCCCAGGCCAAACACAGTCAGCTCAAAGGCCAAAGGTGCAAGGAACAGCCCGGCTGCTGACACTTGGCCTGCACTCCCGAGGCTGCATGCACCTACTGAGCGAAATCAGACTTCTACAGCAAGGGACACTTCGACTGTTCCTGATAAACTGACGTACCAAGATCAACAAATTGTTGTCATGATCAGCTCTCTGGTGAGTGCTATTCGTGTTCTTCTGGACAAGCTACGGACACTAACAGCTCGAAGCGCGTTACAAGTGCTGGATGCCATCAATCCGGTTCTAGCGAGCCTTCAGAAGTCCAGTGCTTGAGAACTTCCACAGCAGAACCATGGCTCATCGACAGCAACAGCGATCGTTCCAGGATGATGTCAGAAGTGCCTCCACATTCCAATGGAATGCGAGAGGCCTGAGGTCACGTATTTCGGATTTTCGACAGTTCGTGTTTGGCTACCACTTTCCTATACTGGTGATCTGTGAACCGAACTTATCAGCCTTCATAAGACTATCAGGATATGAACCTTTTATTTCAACTACGTGTAAGGTTCAACTAGTAAGGTTCTGGTTTACATTCGCAAGGACCTAACGTATTTTTTACAACCCGTATCGCCACACGACGGTAACCAATACGTCTGTGTTAGTGTGAAAAAGAGGCTGTCTTTTACTATTATTGGCGTCTACCTATCCCCAACAAGTCAGTTTGAGAGCAAGAGACTAGAAGATATTATGGCCGCTACTCCAGGTCCTTGAATAAGAACAGGGGATTTCAACACTCACCACCATACATGGGGAAGCTCCAGGATAAATTCGAGGGGCAGGTCACTAATATCCCTTGCATCATGCAACAACCTGTGTCTTCTAAATGGCGGAAGTCCGACATTTCTGCGAGGAACAACGTACAGCAGCTGCCTTGACTTGATTTTGGTGTCACGTTGCCTGACTTCGAGCGTGCAGTGGTTCACTGATATTGAAACCCATGGAAGTGATCATATTCCGACCTATGTGAGAATCGATGGACTAGACGCCGCATTATAGGATGTATCTCGCCAAATGGACTGGTCAGTTTTTCAAAGTCGAGTAGAAGCCACCTGCAAGAAACATATCGCATGCAGATTAGAAGACATAATTGCAGACGCAATGCAAGATTGCACGCGTTGCTTCACACATTCGTCAAAGCGTACAGAGAATGACATTGTATTGGAAAGGCTCTGTACAATACGTCGCCGTGCTGAAAGGAGGTACAGGCGCACAAAGTCAATTCTTGACCTCAGCGAACCTCGGCGCATGCAAAAGAAGATAAAACGCCGAATGGATAAGCTAGCGGATCAAAAATGGAAATGCTTTTGCGAGTCACTAGACCCCCGCAGGGCATTGTCCCGTGTGTGGCGGACCCTACGGGGTCTTTGCTCAAGACCCCAGCAACGACACCCTTTTAACACCCTTTCTCTCTATCAAAACCGCCGTGAGATAGACGTTGCAGAGGAATTTTGCGCGAAAATCGCCGGCGGCACAGTTTTAGTCCCTGACATGGCTTTAAGCGACATGTCCGGTGCACGAGATACAAGTATGGAAAGCTCCATTCTCTATGGAAGAGTTAGAAGCTGCTATGGCGTTCTGTAGATGTTCGTATTCACCAGGGCCCGATGGCATAACATATACTGCTTTGCGCCCCCTAGGCCGAGAAGCACGAAGAGAACTCCTCAGCCTTTTTAATAGTTCATAGGAAGATGGTGTCGTCGCACAGGAATGGAAACGCAGTTGCCTGGTACCGCTACTAAAAGCAGGAAAGTCGCCGCTCGAACTGGCATCGTATCGGCCTATAGCACTTGCCAGCTGCATCAGGAAGCTAATGGAACGTATGATCCTCATGCGTCTCGAATGGTACCTTGAACGCCACAAAATTTACCCTGACTCTATGGCGGGATTTCGACGAGGCCGTTCATCGATTGACAGTGTCATCGATCTAGTGTCATCTGTAGAACAGCAAAAATCTTGGCAACGATTATCAGTAGAGCTCTTTCTGGACGTGAAAGGTGCTTACGACGACGTTTCCCATCAACCCATTCTAGATGCACTTTTGACAATTGAACTGGGAGGGCGAGTATATCGATGGATCAGAAACTACTTGACACAAGGGTCCTTGTTCGTACGTACCGAAGATGGTCCGACTACCGATCACTACATATGCCGAGGAGTTCCCCAAGGTGGTGTTCTAAGCCCTATTCTTTTCAACCTCGCGCTTCTTGGGGTGGCCGAATACCTACCGGAAACAGTGAATGTCTCAAGCTACGCGGACGACATCTGCATCTGGTCATCAGCGGTCACTCGCCTGCAGGTTCGCGCAAGGCTACAGAAAGCAGCAACACAGGCATCTTACCATCTTCAAACACAAGGCCTTACCATCTCAACAGAAAAATGTGCGTTAGTCGCTTTTACACTAAAAGGGATGTCTCGTTATCCAGTATGCGTCAATGGCCAGCCTATCTCCTACAAGAGAAATCTTCGGTTTTTGGGTGCCATTGTTGACCGGGACCTCTCTTGGAGCCCTCAGGTTGCCCACTTGAAGAAGCTCACATCTATTGTTCACGTGTTCAAGTTCATCGCCGGCAAAACATAGGGATCGTCAGTGGGCTCCATGCTACAGTTATATCAAACACTTTTTATTGGATTCCTACGCTATAGCTCTCCCGTGCTTGCTAAAACATGCAAGTCAAATCTTCGAGAACTTCAGAGCGTGCAAGCACAGGCACTACGTGTTTGCCTAGGCCTTCCTCGGAGCGCCTCAACAGCAGGAACCGTTATAATGGCTCAAGACCAGCCGATCACGACTTACATTAGCACCGACACGCTTAGGGCCCATGTTCGTCATGTTTCACGGATGCAATCAAGCTCTCTTGCCTGCCTGCCAGAACGACGACCACAGGCGTCCTTCTCCAACGAGGTCTGTATCCATCGTGCCTGACTACCATCGGGCTTCACACCCTCAGCACGTTCAACCTCAGCTTTGTGGTGTTTAAAACAACCTCAAGTGCGTCTTACGGTTCCAGGGATAAGAAAGAAGGCCGACCTGCCTACCTCGGCCCTGAAGCAAGCAGCTCTGGATTGTTTGACCTCTTTCTACTTTGACCGAGCCCACATATATACGGATGGCTCCTCCACTCAGACCCGCTCCACTGGCGCAGTGGTTATACCATCACGATCAATTAGCATCCGATACAAGATTTCTCACTTGACAACATCGACCGGATCGGAGCTTGTTGCCCTCCGAGATGCCGTTGGTTACATTCACAACCAACCCGCTAATCGGTGGGCAATATTCTGCGACTCGAAGACGGCCTTAGAATGTCTTCTGTCATCTCTTCGTCGCGAGTCCTGTGAACAACTAGTGTCGGAGATACGAGAAATGCACCATCGTACGATAGCGAAAGGGCACGACGTCGTGTTTCAGTGGCTGCCTGCCCCCCCCCCCCCCCATTTCGGTATCTCCGGCAACGACCTCGCTGACGAAGCTGCTAGGAAAGCACACGACGGAGCAACCCTTGTTTCTGTACCTTTATCGCGGACCGACGCAGCCCAACACCTAAGCAAGCTAGCACACCGTATGACATCAGAGAAGTGGCACACACCTGAATTCACCCAAGATCGATTGCATTCCCTCGACCCCTCTATGCAACTGTGGCTGTTACCAGGGCTTCCGCGAAATGAGGAAACAATGCTGTGCCGCTTACGCTTGGCCGTCGCATTCACCAGTGCATATACGTTTTTGATTGGAATGGCTGATAGTGCCGACTGCAATGCCTGCGGTGTCGAGGAAACTATAGAACATCTATTGTGCTACTGCCCATCTTTTGAAAACGAAAGACATGACATATGCACAGCTCTCAATCAGCTAGATAGAACACCGTTTACTTTGAACAAGATCTTGGGACCATGGCCTCGCATATCGCAGCTACAAAAGGCCACAAAAGCGCTGCTGCGATATTTGAAAGCTACTGGATTGAGTCAGCGTCTGTGAAAGGCAGTCCTGCAATCACTCTTATCAGCTCTGCGCTGCAGCCCACATGAACAATTTGTAGCAAATATACGATTACGCTATTATCAAGCGGTGGACAGAGGCCACAGCATTGTATTTCAGTGGCTACGTGCGCTCGCCAACATTACTGGCAATGAAAGTGCCGACAAAGCTGCCTTTGAGGCACATGGGGAATGTGAAAGTACCTCGATACCATTGTCGAGAACGGATGCAGCGCGGCACCTCAGCGGTCTTGCCCATATTATTACTTTAAGGAAATGGAACACACCGGAGTTCACCAACCGGTACCTATATGCCTTGGACCCGCATATGAGATTACAACCTTTGCCTGGTTATAACCGATGGGAAGAAACGTTATTCTGCCGCCTGCGAGTAGGAGTTTCTTTCACAAACGCCTACTCATTCCTAATTGAATAGCGGACAGTCCCAATCGCAGTACTTGTGGTGTAGAAGAAACGACCAAATATCTCCTGTGTGACTGCCCCCCACACAAAGATGAGCAGAGTTTCCTTCGGACAGGTTTGGGGTACTTAAACGACAGGTCCTTCACAGAGAAGATCTCGGGCTCATGGCCTCGTGCATCTGCTATGGGCAAGTCCAAAAAGGCGCTGGTTTGTTTTTTGAAACGCACCAGCCTGCATGACCGCCTGTGAATGACTCAGCGAGGAACGCTTGTGTGTGTAACAGTGAAAACTGAACTTCTTCCTTTATTCTCATCTTTCAATCCATTTCCTCCCTTCCCCCGCGCAGGGTATAGCCTGCCGGGCTTAGCCAGGTTAACCTCAATGGCTTTCTCTTATGACTCCTCGCTCTCTCTTTTTCTCTCTTTAGGTTGACTTAAAGATAAAACCCGCTGTTGGCTCCTAAACAGCTCACTTTTGCGGATATGCGGACGCAGTCTACGATAAATCTGACCCAAATGGAGATGTCGGCATAAAAGGTAAGACGGTGTCTCCGGCTTCAGATTCATGGCTCTATTTCCACTCCAGAAGTGTCAGTTGGTCTTTCTTTCCTTCTTTCTGCATTTATTTATTTATTTATTTAAGAATTATTTATTTAATACTTAATTAAATATTTTGTTTATTTCTATGATCTTAATTTGTGCGATACAGGCTACGTCGTTGTGCTCGTCTTCCTGCTTGCGCAATCATTTCAGCGCTGATATTAATATCCAGACGAGTCAGCCTTGGCTAAGATGCGTCTCGGTTATGTACTTCGTATAGGTAATCACGTCACCATTTTTGCGTTATCATGTTACCACGGAGACCTTAGTGTAACCTCGTTCCAGGTGAGTAGTTTAATTCAGAGAATGACAAAGTTGACAATGCCCCACGTGCTTAAGTTTGCCAGAAAAACAGGAAGAATGCTGCACTCTGCGCAGCCGAACAATGTTCTGGCCAAGGTGAAAAATTCGCGCGAGCTTGACCTCACGTGGAGCTTTAAATTGGGTGCGGGTTAATGGCGTGCCGATCTGCATATTCAGAACGCTTTGATTCGCACTTTGGAGCAGCAGTAAGAACGAAGTTAACTTACTTGGAGTTTTATTTGTTCCCGCCAAGATTTATCTGCGTTCTGCTGCTCTTGTGCGAGACTTCACGTCCGCAATCGCAAATGCGGCTCAGCGCAGAACCAACCTTTGCATTGACGCTCTTTTCGCCCAACTATAAGTATACACGACGGTAATTTTTATTTACAACTGATGTTGCTTCATTGCATATGTATGCAGCAAAATGCGAGTGGTACAATTCCATTATTTCTTTCTCCAAGAGGAATCGATCATGAGGAGTGCCGACGCGAAGGTTGATTCAGCGCCCAGACACAGCTCGTTGTGTGCACGGCGCAAACCTCCGTCGCTACAACCAGCCTCACACTGTACCATTCTGCAAAGCTGATAATACGGCAATATATGCGCATATAAACTAGCACACCGTTTTTTTTTTATTCGAACCAGGCGCTGCAAGGACTTTCGGATTTCCTTGCCCACCACTGATGTGTGTCACTTGCAATGGGCTGTGTTGTAGCGTAGGTAGCAAAACGAGTTTGCGCAGGCACATCGAATCTTGAACCTGGGCATTCGAATTCAGTGTCGACGCAAATTTGTGTTAGCACGAAAACAGGCTCGTTTCTTTACTTATCTGGCCGCAGCATAATCTGTGCCAAAACGTATAGTGGCAGTCATATAGTGTTTTTCGTATGCATCAATGGTTATAACAATACTAATTTCAACGCTTTAATTAAGACGCTATTTAGAGCCAAGTGTACAGGACGCATAGAATTTTTCCGCCCTAGAGTAAATTTCTGCATTGTGGTATTTTATATCGCCATTCAAAGATGTTATAGATTGAAACATTCAATGCGCAATAGATAATTTTGCATGCAAGTGTCATTCGACATTGTCTCACTGAAAAGATTGTGGGAGAAATAAAGAATGTGGGAAGCACCAAGCCAGCAAGCAGAAGTCTCGGCATTGGCAGGCATAAAACATATGCATTCTAAGATTAAAGAGGGCGATGTTATAAGACAACTGTACGCTATCTAACAAAGACAACGCAGTAATTCTGTACTGAACAGTACTCATAACAAGGCTACGTGGCTACTATTGCACGTAGTCGCCGGTAAGAAATGGAACTTAATTCCGTGTGTAACTAAAAATAGAAGTTAGAAGGGCTTTGCAAGACATGCCCATTGGAATAGCAGCAGGAGAAGATAGCATAACAGCCGACCTTATAATTGATGGTGGGTATACTGTACTCAATGTGCTCGCAACTGTTTCTGTTCAACTGTCTGATTGGTTTGTTGACTCGGGGGGTTTAACGTCCCAAAGAAACGCTGGAACAGACGCCGTAGTGGAGGGCTCCAGATTAAACTTGACCACCTAGAATTGTTCAACGGGCACCTAAGATTCAGTAAAATAATGACGTTTTTTTTTTTTTTTTGCATTTCGCCACCATTGAAACATGGCTGTCGCGGCGAGTAATCGAACCCGCATCATGGCGCTCAGCAGCAGAACACCGCAGTCATTGAGCCATCGCAGCGGGTGCATAGACTCGGAGAGCTGCAAGAATGCCAATTCATACTGTGATGGGGATAAGAGTAGGCAAAACAAAGAGGAAAAATGTACTTGCAGAATTTATACAGAGAGAAGCCGAGATGACGAAACAACAACCGGCACGAGCGCGTCATTCCCTGGCTCGTCTTCATTCCCGGGCTGGCGCCTCCTCGAATGTGTATACGGGAATGGCTTAATTATTACAATATTAAGCGAAAGAAATGAGACGGGAAAGGAATTAATAACCGTTAGTTTGCTTTCACCATTACACAATATATTTATCACGGAAATTTCTGATGCAATCAGGGCAACGCTTGACTCCAGTCAGCCCGTACAACAAAATAGCATAATCAAACATGGATCACATCAATGTTATCAATGATATGATCGAGAAGCACGCGGCGTATAACGAAAAGGCGTTCGATAAAGCAGATATACCATGTGTCATGGAGGCACACTGTGGGATGAAGGAGTGCAGGAAGCATAAGGCATAATCGGCAGAGAATTTCGAGCTCAAGAACATTTCTTCACAATATAACAAAAGAAAAGAAGAATGTCAAAAAAGGCGACACAATCCCTCTAACGTTATTTGCTAGCAGTAATTTGGAACGTGTTTTACCGGCGTCAATATAGACAGGAAGAATTAAGATAGCAAGGACAACTGCTAAACCTCGACTAGACCTTAATAGGCAACGATACACATACCATACAAAACGCTGCGTGGGGAGCTGCCAAAAACGTCATCACTGGGCACAGGCACTTTTGGAGCAACCCAGGTTAAATTATGGGGTTTTACGTGCCAAAGCCACTCTCTGATTATGAGGCACGCCGTAGTGGAGCACTCCGGAAATTTCGACCACGTGGAGTTCCTTAACGTGCACCTAAATTTAAGTACACGGGTGTTTTCGCCCCTATCGAAAGGCGGCCGGCGTGGCCGGGATTCGATCCCGCGACCTCGTGATCAGCAGCCCCCCACCATAGCCACCGAGCAACCACGGCGGGTGGAGCAACCCAGGTAGCCGCAACGACGGACGTGCGATGTTTAGCGTTTTCCATCACTGCAGGTTTCAAGACCGATTACTTCCCACTGGATGATAACTGGAGTCACTGTGGTCACCGATATCATGCGAAAATCGGCAGGCATAGCCCCTGGCTTTTGATCACCGTAACTGGTCATCATTCTACCGGCGCACGACGGCAAGTGCCGAACTCGGCATCTGCGCACCTCGGCGCCTTAGCGCTATGCCACGAGCCTACCTAAAAGCATAGACGTCCTATTCATAAAAGAAGCTGCGCAGAGGGGGCGGGAGTTCTCTCTTTATGATCTACGAAGGTATAACATCAGCGACTAACTTGCCCTGTTCAACGCTTCATGCCTCTGCAGGTACGACGAAAGTCCAATTTTTATGCTCGAATTTTGGTTTATTTATATCTTTCGCTTCTTGGTTGCTCTGTGCTTATCTTGGCTGATTCTCCATTGACATGTTTGCGAGGGGGGGATAGCAACCGCATAAAATCAAAGAAGTCGCCAAAAAAATAGTACGTGTAAACTCGAGTTTAATTCGCAGAACTCAAATTTACAGAATGAAATGCAGAAAATATCCCGCTCGTCAATTTTGTCCGCTTTAGACGTATTATTAGGCGCGGTTTACATAACCTTTACATAGTTTTTATCGCTAAGTTAGGGAATTATAAACTTACACTTAAGTTTTATGAAATTATGCGCTTGTCAAGAAATAAAGAAATGACATCGAAAATCCACTTCCTACAAATATTAATTTTCTTTTTCAATGCAACAAACCTTCTCAAAGTCGGTGCGGTAGTTTCCGAGGAAAATTAATTTCCATGTATTTAGATAAAAGTTCCTGAGTTAAACTTCTCTTAAACGTAGTTAGGCGAGTAATTCTAGAAGAAAGCTTTCGTCGGAAATTTTATATCGAGGCACTCTGTACGAAGCTAAGTAAAGCTTGTTTCACTCTGTGCAAACGTAGGAACTTATTTGGCGCTGCGACACTGAGAATCGTTTACTTCAGCACTAGCTTCAAAAGTATGTCAGATGTTGCATCGTGGCATCTAGTCGTACTCACGGTACTTACTTGGAACCAGTAATCAACCAACAGAAAAACACTTTCCATTTTGTGACACCTTCAATTTATACTGCTCATACGTCTCCTTTATTTCAACACTGGAATGTGATGCCGTTTGGCCCCACTGGTGCGTGAAAGCGTTGATATACAACTACCCTTTGACGTTCTCCGCAACCTACATACTCTTATTACAGCACACGCGACATGAACATAGGCAACGTTGTTCACCACCGCTGGAGGAACGTCTACGGGACGAGAAGGTTGCTGTTTTGTTTTGCAATTGGCTTCCGCCTCAAGTAAAAACGAGAAAACCATTTCATTCTGCACTAAAGGCACAATGCCCAGCATCGCCTACAATCGCGGACACCTTTCATTGACAATCTAGGGAAAGCTGCGGGTGCGGACCTTTCGCGCGTGTGTTACTGCGGCAAGTAGTGCGGCAGCGTCAGACAGCGCTTTTGGTTTCTTGGAACAGATACTGGGGGGGGGGGGGGGGGAGCCATCATTGCTTACACATGTGACGGTTGGTTTCGCATTTGCAAAAGCGCGGAAGTTAAAAGCAGCAAAGTAAGTTAAATCTAACTCTCAATGGTGTACTTGTCTAATTTTCCTGTTGTGAATAGGATGCTTATATATGTTTTTCCTTCCGCAGCCGAAAATAACGCGGATGGGTATGTCGGTCTTTTTTCGAGAGCGCCCTATTTCTGCTCTCTGTGCATCCGTAGCTTTCACTTCACCTCCACAGAAAGTTGTCCGCGACTATAGGCATCCCTTAGAAGCACACGTAATTCTCTAAATGCCTTTCTGCGTGTTGAATATGTTCTATTCGCAAAGCCTAATTCGTTGACACGTATATGATATATCCTTATGTAACTCTTTGCTTTTATATAATTGTTACCTTACGTTTGCCTTGTATATACGTATATTTATTATACATATTTTAGAGTGCAGCTCTTAGGCGCCCATTCCTGCGGCGCGCCTCGGCGTCGGCGTCCTGCCTCTTAACCGAGCGAACGAGCCCAGCAAATGATGGGATGAGCGCAGCGGGGGATGAAAAAAAAAGCGGCAAGAGCGAAGAAAGCGTGAGAACGAAAGCGGAGGAGGAGGGTATAGCGAAAGCGTGCGAAGAAAAGCCTAGTGGCGTGCACCATGGGGCTTTGCGGCGACGATGGCTATGAGATGGCGCTAGAGTAGCGCGCGTCGTCTGTATGGGCTGAAGAAAGGTCTGGATCCGAGCTAGTTGGTGCGGTAGCATTTTCTTAAGGCAGGTCAGGTGGACAAAGCTTTTTGTCTTCTTTTCGCCGTCCGCGTATTTGTGCGCTTGACCGGCCTTAAGGAAAATGATGTCCGTATGGAAACAGCGCTGCTGCATGACCGGAGGTTGTCTGCGGCGGCCGCTGTGAATCGCGCCCACGCGCCACCCACGCGCTTCCTCTCACGACCTCCCAATTAGCGAGGCAGTCGCGCCACACTTTGCTCCGTTTGCAACGCGTGCCGCAAGAGACTGATTGTCCGCGCCAGCCAATATGTCGTGAATTGAAAACACGTGTACAGCTGCGCTCAAATTTGGGAGTATCGTAATCGTCAGTGAATTTTCGTTAGAATGTGTTTAATTATTTAAGTATCCCATTGCTCTAATGAACTGATATTTACCTAATGAATCCAAACTAGCCCGTGGATAAGGATTCAGATGTACAAAGAACAATTTTGTGTGCAATGAGGGATATCATAAATAAAATATATGATATGAGCTATCAACGACTGTGGCCTTCTGCCTAATTAAAGAATGCGACCTAATTCGTTACGTGCTAAAAGCCGGGCCCAATGTTTTTCTAGAAAGGGTGAATATAATCAGCTAAAGCATAAAATTTGATTCCATGCACTATTTTTTGAAGATTTCTATTTGCGACCCTGAGCAGCCCTACTTGCACTACCTGCGGCTGTGAGGAGACGATCGATCACCTCCTCTGTGACTGTCCCCGTTACAATGTGTCAAGAAAAGTGCTCGTGACCATGCTCGAAAAATTGAGCAATGGCCCCTTCAGAGAAGAAAAAGTTCTAGGACACTGGTCCAGACGGGTTTTGTCACGACAGTTCTTAAGGGCTCTGCTGAAGTTTTTAAGGGCTTGTGAATTGTTCGACCGTCATTGAATGCTGCAGCGCGTAGCGTCGCGTTATTGCGCGAATTTTTCTCAAATTATTTTCCTTCTTTCTCCTTTTATTCCCTTTAGCCCTTTCCCCAGCACAGCGTAGCCAGCCGATACTTACACTGGCTAACCTCCCTGTATTTCCTCCCCTTTTGTCTCTCTCTCTCTCTCTTGTCGTTATGATGGCGGGAAACGCACAGGACGACGCTGCTTTGGTTCTGATGTAGTGTGTTTGAGAGCAGTGATATAACGGTAGCGGACGAGCAGTCACTACAGTGGCACCTCGAACATTTCGCACTGCTTTTCAGTGACACACACACACGAAAAAAAAATTGGCAGACCCTATTTCGCGATGGGGACTGTCCACGGCAATGCGTTTAGCATTGAATCAATATAAGGACACAGCGTATTGCCACCGTCAAAAGAAGTTATATATGAGGCGTTTACTACAGCGGGCCTGCTTCTTCGCGCTTCCCAAGAACACTCGCCGCCATCTACAGGCGCCGCCACGAAGCCTGTACATGGCCTCCGAAATCTATGGCGCGTCGGTGGGGGCGAACGTTCAGAAACGCGTCATGCGACAACCGGGCTTCTCTCTCGCGCTTTTTTCCGGACGCGATGCGCCATCTGATGGCGCTGCCGACAACTCCCTTAGCACAGCAGCCCGATGCGCTTCCCATTCGATCATGGACTACCCAGTGACCGAGGTAGGCGGGACAACGGTTAGAGACAAACATACATAGCCTCCGGAAAGTGCGTACAGTATACCTCAAGAATGCTAACGCACTGGAAGAGAAAAACCGCTCTACTTAAGGTGGCGCCGCTCTAAAGATTTAAGTTTGACGATTTTAATCAAGGTTTGCAGTTGCATTCTGACGCATAGCCCGTATTTCAATGTAAGCACCCATTAAAGTCTCTAGCGCAACAACTAGCTAGTGAATCTTTCTGTCTTACCCAATAAAAACGACGGAAAGAAAGTAGTGTTCGGAACACGCTGACTGCGAACAACACTGCTCGGAAGCTGTGCCGAAACAGTGACTCATCTTGCGCGGAACCTATAGGTACAACCACATGGAATATGGACTCCGAGACAGTACGGCTGCTCAGACACAGGATAAGTTCCATACCTAAAAACAGCTTGAATTAGGGGTATTTATTAAGCCACTATTTCGCATGTCAGAGCCGCCGCGCAGCCCTGAAGCCCCTTCGACCACGAACAAGGGTTTCGCAATTCATATTGCACGCGACTGTATACGTGTTCATGAACATTTGTAGCGTACTCTTACCGTGAAAATGACGGCGTTCAGGAGTTTTCAGTTAAGCGAATATTTCAAACCATTTTCCAGGCATATATGTTCGCAGAAAAATATCTGTTCACTTCAGCGTTAAATATTTTTTTAATCCAGAGAAGGAGAGGGAGAGAGAGAGAGAAAGTAGAGAAGGGGTTTTCAATGATAGTAGCATATAGGAAGGTTGAGATTTGCTAACGAACACGCTCATGACAAGCATGGACAGAATATACCAAGGGCTGGTGGAGGAAACAACCGAAAGAGAAACATGTGGAGCTGGGTGAAAGGAAATAGAATACATGTCTCCCGTTACTGCAAAGCACTAGAAATAAGAGCTGGTATGATCTCAAAGGCTAGCCCGGCCAATTGATTTGTGATTGTTAAAGACGCGTTTGCGATTGGGTTAGCTGGTGTCTTTCGCGACAGAGAATAAAAGAATGAAAGAGCAGTTATGCCGTGAAGACACGTGCATGCGTCTTGGTTCACTCCAGGCGGCGTCTTGGGATAGCCGCTGTCAGTGTGCGCGCTGCACTGTCGCGCGTTGCGCTGTCGAAGACTAACCTGTTTATCTTCGCGGGATCTTGTCGCAACAGAAAACGGAAGGAGTTGCAAAAAAGGCCACGCTATCGATTTCCGCGGTGAGGAAACTTTTATTTCGTTTGGCTCATTGTCTGGCACATGGTCTACCTTCCTCTGTGCTATAGAATGGTAGGGCAAAGTGTACAGTTACTACAGCGGACCACGCTGTTCGATCGGAACGCACTGACGTGGTCAAGTGCGTGCGCTTGAGCACGCGTGGTTCTTCTGCCCGCGAAGGAAAGTCAATGTCCCCTCGAGCGCGCAGTATACGAAGCAGCGAAGAAGAAAGTTGAAAGCCACAATAGAAAATTCGAGTGCCGAAAAAAAAGGCAGAAAGCACGAGGACTGGACATGCTCCCCGGGGAAACAAACGTTCGAGAATTGGCGAGCTTGGGTGCGGCCGAGTTGCAACAGGCGTCGCCGAACAACCGCTATCGGATGTTCGTGCGTGCGCTGTCGGGCTTAGCTGTGTCACCAGAGCGCCCCGCAAAAGCAGCACGCGGCTAACACAAGCAATAGATGGAGACCCTGGCTGCTCTTTCGAGGACGCCCTCGAAATCACGCTGCGAAGACATAATTAGTCGCTGGGCTGTCGAAGGCAAATGCGGGCCTTTGTTGTGAACCTTAACGTTTGTCGGTGGCGTGAGGACGTCAAACTTTTTCCGAGGCAGCGATGAAGTGGACAGGGGACCGGGCAGCGTGGCGACAGCTTCGCCTATGTGCGGAGACGCTGGCCGTACGTTATCCCAGAGTGATGCTGATCGTCGTCCTATAATCGCACTCGGACATGCATGCCGCCGTTCGGTGCTCACGTCTGCTGTGAATATGCACAAGAGGTCAACGCACAGCTCGAATTACTACAGAGATTTACCCGCTTCATGTGCATAAGGCAAATGCAGAGTGGAGTATCTGATTCCTGAAAGGGAGCGCGGGGATGGAACTCTCACGCATGCAAATACGCCTGCACTTCTCTCATGACGAAATAATTGGCAGTCGAGTTAACCTGGAGCTGATAGTCAATACACTAGGATTAATTTAGACTGCGCTTTCTGAAGCATTATTTTCACGCGCTCTCGGAAGAGGCTGCGGTTGATTGGAATGCAGGCTATATATACAAACTTTAAGGATCTTTCTCCGAATGTGGACGCCGTGGGAAATTTGCGCAGGTTTTAATGTTCATGAGCTTTGTGCGGTTACAGTAAACTTCAATACTAACTTTATTTTTTCATCTTCCTTGACATTCCATGGTATAGCTGCGAAAATGCAGGAATGGTTACGAACATGCATGCAGCACTTCGCCTTTATTAAATATGTCAATAATGTTGATCATCCTACATTTCGTGTCTTTTGCCGTAAAAAGGGCTTCGTGTTAGACCACCTTGACTCAGGCCGACCTCCCGGCCTTTTTCAAATTTTTTGTTCAGTCTGGGTATTATTTTTTTTCTTTTCAGTGGTTACATATTTCACCAAAAGACGTTTAAATGCTATGAGGATTCACTTGTCATGCAAGAGTTGACTTACCACTTACCATGCCCTGCCTTCGGTGGACAGTGAACGGGCGAGTAACCACTGCTTTCTCCTCAATAGTAAACAAATATAGGTAATCAAGTTCGTAATGTCTGATTTGAAGGCCTTTATTGCAATGGCAGTCTTGTAACTATTCGCAACGGGAAGGTGAAACAATTTACCAGATTTCTTCGTGTAGCTGCGTCCAGCCGTTGTTGAGGTAGTTGCCGACAGATTTTCTCGTTTTCTGTCCCCGATTCCGAAAGTGGGCGAACGAAGAGCGCCTGAAGCGTTTGACTAGTTCCGCTTTTTAAGTTAAGGAGTTCACCACCTGGGCAGGCTTCTTCTCACGCGAAACTCGTCTGCGGCGGAGGAAGGTTGCTTGCTGTACGAGTACGGGACGACGGATCGGACGCCTTGGCAGTCTAACACAGGGAGCTGCTTTGCGACACGACGGCGCACAGAATCACACGGCGAGCGGCTCTCTTTGTGCATCCAGTTTTGAAAGTGAAGCGGAAAGGTTGCAACTTTTGTTGACAAATATTTTAGCGGCAACAGACGGTGCTTCTTAAAACCGTGTAAAATTTTGGTTTTCTGCCACGCCCCTGTGAAATATTGTAATAAAGAAGGTGGCCATAATTAAAGTGGTCCTGAAACATCCGTCGTACTTGGTGAAAAAAAAAATCAGCTTCCGCGGATAGCATACGCTGCTCCCACACCTCAGCCAAATTTTACAGTCGTGCGCGGCGAGTGGTGCTCACAAGGGGAGAGCGAATTTACCTTTCTCTCCGACACCCTCTTTTCAAACAGGGGACTGCGCTCCTCACTCGTTTGGAAGCTGCTGGCGACTTGCAGATGCCGTCGTACCGAAGATTCCCATAGACGGCTGCTCTTGGCCGATAGCAGACTTCAATCAAGAAGGGTGTGTGGGTCAGTGTGCTTCCTCCTACGGTTACTGTGTATATTGATTGGCACAGTTAGCTAAACAAGCTGAAGGAAGCGAAAATCTGGGTTTCGAATTTCGATAAGAGTTACGCACTTCCCGAAGAAGGCGACTGTGAACAAATGTTTATTTTCCCACGAAACAAGTACAATACAGTGTTGTGGTGGCAAAAAGCTACTCATGGCAGCTTCACTGGCCCCAAAAACCTAGAAACGTTCGAGCAACAGGGTGAAGCAACAGATTTGACAGTAAATATAAAAAAGTTAGTGGTTATATAAATACAAATACATCGATCACCTAGTGAATAAATTACGACATGTTTAAACCATAATATAATCACACATTGTTGAGACATGAAGGAAGAGCTAATCGGATCATTTAGATGCGTAAAAAAAGACAGAGAGAAAAGATCACCTGGAGAACACGACAGGTGCATAAATTTCATTCCTCCCCAGTTCATCGGTTGACCGATGTGCGCGCTGCCGGTGTACTTGCGCGAGTAGAAATGAACTCAGCATTTCATTCGAGCATCGGAAATTCTGCGCTTGCCGCAGGGATAAGCGCGAAAGGAAACAGCGTGCCCCTCATGCCACTTGGTACGAGAAAAAGCAGCCGCGCGTATCATTTTAGTGCACACACAGTACAGCAAAGTGATGAGATTAACGTAACTATAACAACAGCGATCTGAAGTATGGGCTGGCAGCAGCGCCCGCCAATATTTGCCGAAAGAAGAAACACAACATTGAATCTAGGTGACGTCACGCCGTAGGCAGGGCACTGCTACCGGTGCCGCCCCGCTCCTTCGGAACGAAGGACGCTGAGGTTGAATGAGAGCGGCAACTATTCCGCTCGAAGTGTCTGCGCTCGTACTAGGTTATTTCGAAACATTCTTTCCCTTAAATGTTTGTGGAAAGCACCATACCCGCTCCGAGGCGTTCTTTAGCCTTCAAAGAAAGGTGGTTCAACCGCCCGTTTTAAGATCAATGATAAACGCCCAATTACCCCTGTTAGTTAGACTTCGATCGTTGCTCGTCCTACTAGTGTTTACCGCACTGACGCAGCGAATAGTGAAGAAAGAATCCTAGCAGCCATGAAATATTCTTTTTTTTAGTAAGAACATGCTTAAAAAATCGCTCTGTATATTATTTATAGTTATGCCTCAAGTTTCCAATAAATTGCATCATACAATATCGTAACCTATAGATTCAAAAGCACTGCAGACGCGCGTGCTGGCCATCTGCAAGTTCCCCTAAAATATTTTTATGTTAGAGTGCGTTCACCAGCCTGCCGCGTCACGAGCTTCCGCGTCAGAATCATCCCCCCCCCCCTCCCCCTAAATCTTACGATCATCATGATCAATGCCTGCCAACCTATGGAAATTAAAATTTGTAAACATACCGCATGGAGTCGAGGTAATATGGCGTGCATTCCTAAGAACTTAGCTCTGAGTGCACGTTTCCCCCCCCCCCCCCCCCCATCCAGATGCGCACGCGCTTTATTATTTACAGAACTTATGATGCAGCGCACATGCCGCAGCAAACTTATAGCAGCAGAGGCAGAGAGGCGAAACATTGCCTTTAATAATAATATTTGGGGTTTTACGTGCCAAAACCACTTTCTGATTATGAGGCACGCCGTAGTGGAGGACTCCGGAAATTTTGACCACCTGGGGTTCTTTAACGGGCACGTAAATCTAAGCACACGGGTGTTTTCGCATTTCGCCCCCATCGAAATGCGGCCGCCGTGGCCGGGATTCGATCCCGCGACCTCGTGCTCAGCAGCCCAACACCATAGCCACTGAGCAACCACGGCGGGTAAACATTGCCTTTAGAATGAACTGACTTTTTCAGCCACTTTATTGTTGCCGATTTCACTTGCTTCACGAAGTAGATGCTAAATAAACTTACTCGAAGCAAGTAACCCACTAGTACAAGGCTTCTTGCACCGCCTCAAGGAGGCGGCGCAAGTACCGCTTAATTCTTTTCTTGCATGCATATTTTGAAATCTTGTGCCACCCCATTCATCGACACTTTTAAAACTATGTATTTCTTTTTTTGCAAACAGAATTTATTTTTCGTAAAACATAGCGCAATATTGGTAAAATCGTGGAACGAGCCCAAATTCTTAAACTTCGCGAGAAGTTCGGGAGCGTTGGCAGCTATGAATATGTAAGGAAAATAAGGTTGTCTCGGTGGAGTGCATAGCGCACAGAAACTCTGGCGAAAGAAGACAGCCAGACAGGAAGAACCCTATTGTTTTTTGTTTCCGCTCTTTCTATTGGGCCGTTCTGCACCATGCCTTAGCGAACCACCAAGTAGAACTCCCTCTACCTCTCTGTCCCCCGCATGTCAAATTTGTTACCTCGGGCACGTTTCTATGCGAGATACTGAGCCGCGACGCGGCGACGGATGAGATCGTTTTCTCATAAGACATCAATAGTGCCGTGTCTTTATTTTTTATTTTTTTTTGTACCCAAAACACGCTTCTAGCACGTGCGTGTACAGGGTGTCCCAGCTACAGTTAGCCAAACTGTAAAAAAAAATAGAAGAGAAGAAAAAATTGATAGAACACGTTGCACGATAAGATCTTAAGACGTACGGTGTTTAGTCGTTAGGGCCCTGACGACCAAAGAGCGCAGGTTTCATGTTGTTTAGACCATCTTCCTTAAATCTTTCTCTTTTTTTATCGCTTAAGGGGTTGGCTAACGTTAGCCGCGACACACTACATATTGTGGGCACACGCCAGCTGTGCTGTACTACACTATACCACAGCAGAACCTAGTGTCTGTTCTTCCCGTCGCTAACCCGAACCACCCTGGGGAAGTAACTGGGCTCGAGGTCGAACGTTTGCGTTAGTGTCTCAACTTTAGCCAAGATCGATGGCCATGGCTGAAACCATCGAGCTACAGTTTCAGCCGAATTCTGTGAGCGCTGACGAGATTCGAGATGGGAAAACAGAGTGAATGAAGGAGCCTAATTAGTCTCGCCGGACCCTTGACCTTATGCAATCAAGAGAAATTCGAACCGGGGTGAACTCTTTAATATCGAGAAGGGGAGTGCGACCTAAAGTGAAATGTTACGTAAACAGAGGGGAGCCAGAGGCAGCGTGAGGGGAACAAGTCAGCCAAATTTAAGGAAGATAGAATTGGCGAGAAATAAGGGAATAATGTAGTTAAACATATAATATTTGTTTAAACGCCCAGCACAATGCACTCATAAACCTTCCTTATGCACTACTGATTACAGACTTTCAAGTCTGTAGATTTCGAGTATCAGAGTATTACGTGTTTGTTCTCCTCCCTCATCCTTGCTTTTCCCTAGAAATACAACGGACCATTTCTTAAGGTAATTTCACCACAGCGTTCAGAGCCGGATGTCTTACTAATCAATGTGCCCTCAAAGCGTCTCGTGCTTTTTTTTTTGAGGCGAAGGCCTTAAGTGGCTCATTCCCCTGATAGTCAGGAAAACGTGGCGTGCGGCACAAAATGTCGGCACAAATGTCAGTCGGCACAAATGTAGCTCGACTCGCGCAGACACGTGCTCGTGCTAGTGCTCGCGCGTTCGTCGTCGTCTCCTTCCACAGTTGCCTCCTATGTCATTCTCACCATGCCCCACCCCCCCCCAAAAAAGAACAAAGCAACGTTAATTAAGATACAGTTCATTCAGGCACTCGAACCCAGGTCCTTTGGCGGCAGTGAAACCATCGACCTTTGATGGGAGTCGAACCCACGACCTTTGGTGTTAATTAGGCCGAAGTTAATTAAGGCACAGTTAATTCAGGTAGTTTCAATTCCACTCGCACCCACGACAGCTGGTGGGAGAAAACAAGTAATGAGAAGTAACAAAGCATTCCAACGAAAATATCAAGTAATTTAAGGAATTTCTCTTGAGCGCGCACGCTTTCGCCTTGAGCCTCTTTTGCATATGCTAAAGTGGCTGTCAGTTTTTCTTTCTTCACCCTTTTTTTCATTAGTATGCATAACCTATTAAATGTTAACTGTGCATTCCGCAGCTTCTTCTGGCGTAAGTCTGCAATGAGTCGAGAGCTCTGGTGCCTGATCTTGAAATTATTTACAATACGCCCTCAGAAAGCCATGCAAATTTTGTTCTGATCAGAAGCTGGAACTCAGTAGATAGCTTTACGAAGGCCATATATCGGGTGTTTCAGCGAACACTTTAAATTTTTTTTAATCGCCTGTAGCAGACAGCATAATTTTAGTTCCTGAGCTAGTCTACTCGAAGAGGCGGACATTACATGCGAAAAAAATTCAAACGCATAATTGACTAATAAACGAAAATCCACTAGGTAAATTTGTAACTAATTACCTTATGGCACATATTGCAATTTACAAACTCTAGCCGGCAAGTTTGCAAAGCAGATTCACTTGGAACGAATTCACAGGATGACACAGGTTGAGTTGCGAGATAATAGACAGTTATAGTATAGCGTACGCAGCTATAGCGTACGCTATACCCTATAGGATAGCGTACGCTAAGCAGCGCACGTTTGTTACAATTTTACTTGCCCTGCGAGTGAAATGTGTTTGTTTTCCTGTACGCGCGTGACACTGGGCTTGTTAATGTAGTTAGTAAAGCAATGTTGACGAGAATATAAGGCCGGTAAAACTACTATCCTTACTTCGTATAGCTCTCTAGTAATTTGCTATCGCAATCGGTGCTTCGCCTTTCGGGCGAAACTGCGACTTCTTTAAGAAAGTAAAAAAAATCGGCCGTACCTACGCCTTTCCCAAAACTATGCAATAAATGGTTTTGCCGTGAGCAGACAATTTATAGCGCAGTTTACATTTTTTGTAAATTCTTTGATACGCTTAGAATTAATTATCGAACTACACAGACAATTATTTCTGCTGCTATTTGTGTGCACGGGAAAGTTGCTAATCGTCACCGAAACAAGTTATGTTGCAACTACGTCCGAGATGCGTAGCGAGAGGATTAGCGTTTTACATGAAGTAAGCCTCACGTTATGTGGTGTATAAATGGCTGCAAACATTCGCTTACTAACTAAACGAGCATTGTGCGATGCTCCGAGAGACAGACATGAAGAGAATCTACGCGGTCACCGCGATCACTCGGGGTCCCAACGCTGGCGCCATGAGCGGCGGCATATGGGAGCGTGCGTACCTTTAATGAACAAAGCTTTCCCTGCTGCCGCTTCCTTCGCCATTGCAACTGTTCTGCACCTCGCAAACTCATCATACCACGTGGCTTCCAACACTGGGCGCATGGAAGACAGAGCGCATGAAGCCAGGAGCTTTCTCGGCTCGACCTCGCATGCTCATCTTGGTGCTTACAGCCTATACAACAGATGGGAGCCTGCATACAAGCGATAGACCTGCATGAGGGCTCCCTGACAGGAGATAAGGTCACCTTTAAAGGGACCCTGAAACGATTTCGGCGATTTTGTACAAAAGTACGGAGTCGTTAGAGTAGGTCCTTCTGATCATTAACTGACGCATCTAAATGCCCCGCGTAAAGCGTGTAATTTATTATAACGTATTAAAAATGTACATAACTGCCGATCGCCGAATTTTCAGCCCCCCTACCCATATGACGTAAATCACCCAATTGACGTCAATAAGGCGAGCTATCCGATTGGCTGCTCAGGGCACGTCATAGATAATTTTTCCACCTTTATGGCGAACAAATGATGTTGGTAATAGTTGGAATGTTAGCTAATTTGTTTCTATAGAAAGAAGCTAACAGAAACAGAATCCACAAGAACAATTTCTCACTACACTAAATCACTTCCGGCGCACAGCAAGCGTCGTCTGCTTGTGTTACAACGTGCGCCATTTTGACGAGAGCTCCGCAGTTACAATCGGTCTCAGTCTTTTCACGACCACTGTGATTCGGCTTCGTTGCGTTGTGGACTGCAAACGTAGCGACTGGCAATATGTCAAGCTGCGACATCGTGTCCCTCTGCAAGGCAGCAGACGAGCGGACTGGCTGCAGCGCATCGGATTGCCGCTATCCGATCGGCGCCAGGACTTGCGCGTTTGCGGCCGTCACCTTACACAGGAAGATTACTAACGCAATGGCGTTTCGCGAGTCCGGTATTCAGGTAAATGCAAGCGCAAGGGGACAAGGCCTGGCCGTTTGACCGTGTCGTTTCTCGGGATGAGCAGAAGCGCAAATGTGAATGGTCTGCACGGTGCAGCCACCTTGCGGCAGAGAGCTCAACCACACACAGTAGCAGTAACGAAATGTATTCATCTTTGCTGCGGGTGCAAATTTTTCCCAGGAGTGTAATCGTTCACAGGTTGTTTTTGTAAATGTTTAAAATATATTACACTTGGCTAGATAATATGAGTACTTTGTTTGGCTGGTTAAGCTCTGTGCCACGGGTGGCTGGACCGTGCAGAACGATCAGGCCGCTCTCGTACGTCTACGCTTAAGTTCCTTCATCAGTTTGAGTTTATGCCTCCACCGTTCCGTCGAAACGCCCGGCTAGCTTGTGGTTACCGGAATGCCAGACACGTTCGGCGCTGCGACAGAATGCTCAAAACGACGCTGCTTCGATAGCTCTCGCTTGGGGTCGACTGCCAAGCAGCTGGCGGAGAGTTTGGAGAGATTTCGTGCGCTCGCTCCTAGAGAACCGGAAGTCGACGACATGACGTGCCATCATGACGCAGAACCAGTGAAGGCGGAGCTTAACCCCGATCACTTGGCGAACGAGTTGAGGAGAAAATGCATGACTATGGAGGAGGGTAATTTGTAATGGTCCGTAGCTCTCTTAATATCAGACGTTTCGTACAAATTGTTGTGCGAATGATTAGCTTTAGCTGTACCCTACGCGTCTACAAAATTTGTCGGAACCGTTCCAGGGGCCCTTTAACAATCGGCTGGCGGGCTGCGTATGCGCTCAGCCGCGCTGTCCGCGCGTATGCCGTTGCACTAGGGAACGCACGGTGTCGCCGACTGCGAGAACGCCCCTCGAGTGTCTGTACGATAGCCAGCGCAATAAAAAGTACAGATCTTTACATCTCGAAGCACTTCGTGTATGTTTGATGTGTTCCGTGTAGAAAAGAAAACCCACGAAGTCTTCGGAACTTTACCGTGGGGGAGCCAACCGGAGTACTCTCTTGACGTCGAACCCTGCTTTGGTCCATCGCTTGATGCGTCAGAACAACGTATAGCTCTGACGTCATCGAGGAAGGTTGATTCTCCCGGTAGAAACAACACTGGAAAGCCTAAAATTGTGCGCTTGTCTTTGTATATAATTTTACGTTGGTTGTGCCTCGTCGTAGCGTCAGCGGCGACAAAAAGTCGATTTCGCTGATGGCCACTAAATGTGTCAGCTATAGAGCAGAATTTACAGTGTACTAGGGTCCAGCCATCTTTTACCGATGACTGCGGGAACTGGCAAAAATAACAAAGAACAACCGCGGTAACGCTCAGCCTGCTCTTAAAGCATGCTTGACCCCTGCATTTGCTTGCCATGGCTTTGCCATCAGCTCTCCCGTCATCAAATCCGCAGCCCAGCGCGGGCTGCACGGACAGCTGACAACGGGGGCCGAGACTAAGTGCATTTTCTCTAAATTGATGATCGATACACAAAGGATTCTGTTCTACAGCGCCACCTTTCGGGTCAAATTCTCCTGCGCCGTTTTATGTTAGCTATCGCGCTCTGCATGCTCATCAATGTCCGGCGGTATTATCTCGTAATTTAAATTAAATTCTGGGGATCTTACGTACCAAAACCACAGTCTCATTATCAGGCACGCCGCAGGGGAGAACTCCGAAATGCGGACGCTGCGACCGGGATCCAAGGCGTGACCGCGAGCTTATTAGCGCTACGCCACGGGCACGGGGCTAACACGGCGGGTGCGGGACCTCGTATTCAGATTTGTGCAGGCTTGTGCCGCCGCTCACACTGCACTTAAATTTTGAACAACACAAAACATGTAATCTCTCCCGTGAAAGGTCAACAACGACGAGAAGCCGTCACAATGAAATGTTTATGTTGCGCTTTATTATTACTAAACTAAGTCTACCCAGTTGCATCCTCGTCAGTGATTCCGATGCATACCTGATCATATCAACTCTATGGGCAGGAACAAAGCCGATCGCCCGTTGTTTGACTAGATTCGGAAGGCCTACACAAAGGGTGGAGAATGTCACCGAGAAAATGCCCATTCTGGTTAGTTTCTAGTGAGACTTGCTCCCTCGGCCATTCTTAAAGCGATACCAGCCAGAACTTGTGTGAAATGTGCACCAGGATTTCAAAAGATGTATGGATTGGGTGCAGTTGACACGGGGCCGCGTTTCGCCAACGTTCAATTTTGCTTTATACTTTTTTTTCGCCCATCGACAAAGCTCGGATGACGCCATCATCATTCGAATCAGCCACTTGATGCTACATATGATAAAGGAAAATGAAAAAAGAAACCGCAGAATAACAGAAAAAAGAAATAGCAGAAGAAATGGAACCTGCATCGTTACAAACTGCGGCTCCGGAACTTGATTGATTTCCGATCCAAACGTTCAGTTCGACATAGCAACAATAAGGGATAAAGATGATCTACTATGTCGAAAAAACGATGCATAGGCGGTGCCTAGTACAACGAGACTGGTATATTGCGTTACGACAGCACTGATGCGTTGTGCTACGACAGCGCGGTAATATAAGGGACAGAAATCGGAGCGCGGTATGCTTCTGTATTCAAATGCAGTTCATTTCTTTCAGACGAGGGCTTAAACTGGCTTGCTCTAAAATATCTACATCTGCAGCACTACCTTTGTCTTATATGTGCATACCAAGATCATTTATTCTCTCGTCTTTATTTTGCAGCTCCTTTCCTAGCCGTGCTCCTATGTCTTTATATCCCAGTCCTTGTCTCGCAGAAGGACGAAAGGAAAGACTAACCGGAGGGCGGGTGGGCGCTTTGTGCCAGGTTGGTGACAGGCGCCGCCTTCTTGTGCAACGAAATTTGTGTGACATAAATTTCCTTCATTATCTGAAAGAACTATTCTACCATTATACTTCGGCAACCCTTCAGCTTCCTCTTAACGTTTCAATTTTTACTTTATTTATACTATTATGTACTATATACTATATACTATTATATACTTTATTCATACTATTTATACTACTACTACTTTATTTGCTTTGTCCCAGTACACTGCAACAGGAGGCGGAGAGAAAACCCGTTTAATGACGGCGTGAATGTTTTTTCGCCCTCTTTATGAAAAATGACGGCAGCTGACACAACGACACAATGTCACAGTGCTCAAATTGCTCTGAACTTCACCATTGTTTTTGCGTACTTAGACTTGTATGACATTTTGTAGAAGATTACGGCACTGGCACGTCTCATCTATTACTTCTTCTTTCGTCATGTGACTGCACTAGGGTAGTTCTCTCCAAATATTAATCTGCTCATGGCTGTTTCGAAATTCCAACGTTTTTTGGATCTCTGTCTAAGCTCGTCTGTCTGGGGCCAAAAGGAATTACAAGTTGCAAAATGTGCTCAATCGCTTCCTTGGCTTACATACATCAGCGGGAAATAGCTTCTACATTGTTAACTGTTTCAGGTAACAATCAATCAATAAGCACCCAGCGCTAGTCTAAATAAGTAAAGCCCGATATTTGTAGCAGTCGAAAATGATTCAATTTGGTAATGTCTTGTTACCTGCATTGTAGCTCTAGTTTTTGCTTATCCTGCGTTGAAGTTCTGCAGTATTTTCTCTCGTAAACTGTTTGTTACACCTGTTCCGCCACTGCTTGTCACTAGAACGTCGCCTTGATAGTAGCCCCCATTTGGGTCTGTTAAATGTCTCCTCAGTAGAGGCTGCTCTGTCTACTTCATAATTTCCCTGGAAACTCATTTCATCGCACCTTGACTCCTTGTGTTTCTTCGCTGCATTACATAAATGCTTTGCGTTTGGTTAGCAAGTTGACTTTTGGGCGGAGCCTTCGACCTAATTTTTTGTTACCAGCTTCAGAGTTGACCTTCCCTGACCGACTTATTTTTCTTTTTTCCTTGGAGAGAATGACCGGACCATTATTAGTGCGAAATATTTATTGCTCTACAACAAACAGTTCTGATTATTTGTCTATTGATGATTGTCGCAATTTCAAACAAACAAACAAACAAACTAACTAACTAACTAACTAACTAACTAACTAACTAACTAACTAACTAAATAACTAACTAACTAAACGGACGAACGAATATATGATCACCACCATCTGCGTTTATATAATTTGTGTTTTCAGAGCCTTGTTCATTTCTAGGTGATTCAGCTTATTACCTCTTTATTATTCTTGAGCTCTGTGATTATCGATTAATGTCATTGCGCCCATTCACATTCTGCCATTCCGACTCTTAATTTTTATTGTTAAGCTTGAAAAGTACGTTTCATGGTCCCTTTTTGGGGTATTTTCAGGGAATGGTTTCTTCAGCCTTCGGAACCGTCTTTGTTGCGCTTGAACACGCAGCGTACGCAAAGTCTTGAAGAAAACGATTTCGCAAGGAAAACACGCAATGGAAGTGCTTACACGTTGAATCTCGATTGGAAAAAAAAGTTGCTTCCGCGGTGTTTCGAATATATATGGTGCCTGTGTTTTCCCGCCTTTTAGAAAGACTGGTTTACATAGGTCTACACATTTGTTGCGTTCTCTGGCGACCGACGATCGCTTAAAAGGCACGTGCTTCCATAATGCTGCTTCCGTGCAGAGTTTGAAAGCGAGACTTTCCTTGTGTACAGCCCAGCAAGCTTCCGCGTCTGCCAGTCGGCCTGTTGGTCCCTATGCTGCAGTAGGCTTTGTTTTAAAATTATACTACTGAACGTGAGATGTGCGGCTTGGCAAGTAGGGCCTACTTCAGCTCGTATCTTAGCCTAAGTCCAAGCTCATTCACATTGTGGTTAGGCATTCACGCGAAACGGTGTTTATGACTTTACAGTCCGCTTTATAGTTCGCGTTTGTCATAGGCGCTGGTTCACATCCAGAAAATTTTTTTCTCTCCCCATTGATATAACAGCATTTCTTAGCACATTTGATTCATATATTTTGTTGATAATATTAATATTGTATGACATACCTATTTATGATATAATATTTCTCAGTGGATTCTGGTGCCAGAAATGTTTCTTTTTGAACGTAAAAATGTCGTACCTATTTTCATAGGTATACTTACGTCGCATTTCCTTGCGGCCACACGGCTATACGACGCCGCGGGATAGCGCCACGCTCGGCCACCCAACACAGCCAAGCGCGTGGGATAAATTCTGCACTTCAGACAGGCAGCGCTTAAATTTTGTGGCAGCCGTTTCAATAACATCGCGAGCACTGAAGCCCGCTTTGTTCCCGTATGGTTTCGAAGTTTCCAACTTATGAGATGGAATATGAAGGCGCGCACGCAGCAGAGCCGGTGTATATGCACTCGGGACCGTCTTGCCATTATGGAACTACGTATATGAACACTGCTCAAGAAAGAAAACGCACTACAGCTGGCGGATATTCCCGGTCTAGTTCAACTGAATATCAACGAATATTACCTCGGATGCGTTTCAGCGACGTCAGTGCAGCCGACGGGCTTGCAAAAACGAAAGAAAAAAGCGCAGAAACGTCCTTTGTGCTGCGGCATTTTCGCATACATCCTAGGGTTTACACACTGTCAACATACGGTGGTGCTTCGTGCCATCCCTGTATTATTTTGCTGAACGACTGAATAGCAGGAAGTAGTTATCAAGAGCAAGTATTATACATCGGGCTCCGGTCGCGGGCTCTGCATCCTGCTATTTTTCGTTCTGACAAAGCTGACGAGGAAATAAAAGCGGATATATAGCGTAAGGTTATAGGGAGTGTGACTGACTTATTCGGAATTTTCTTTACAATACGTGTACGGGACGTGAGCAGGGCTTCGTGGGCGTTGACAAACATGGTCACCCGAAAACTCCCTTATAACTCATCTTCATCGCCTTTCAGCCACCGTCCATCAGTATGCCGTTACGTATACAAGACCGGCCCGCAGAAGCATTGATGTTTGAATGCTTGAAGTCCTTCAAATATATTGATGCCTGAAGTGCATATAGACACCGAATAAGAACGATTCGTTTATATTACTGTATCGCGCAGGTATACGCGCACGCCTGAGCTGGCGGCTCCGGAATAATTTATGCTCTTTGCCATGAGGTTCTTAGGCACAAAGATCGCACACAGGTGTACACAACGATCTTATTACTCGGAGGCGTTGGCCCTTTGCCTCTTTTAGCACATGGCCGCTAAAACGATAGGAGTAGCGTTCACGAACTCCTATCGTTTGGGTATGGCCGAGAGCCCGATGTGCGATTCCTGTGGGTGCGAGGAGACCATCGAGCACCTAATGTGTACCTGCCCCCGCTACGATGTGCAACGCCTCTCTCTGCGGGAAGCTTTACACTGACTGGACTTAAGACCGTTCACCGAGTCAAAGATACCCGGACCGTGGCCACACCCGTCACTGGCACGAAAAGCGAATCGTGCATTAGTGCAATACTTGAAGTGCACCGGCTTAAGAGAACGTTTATAGTGTCCCTGTGCATAGTGTCCCGCCCACACGCACTCAGTGCTCACTTTCTCCCCTTTTCCTCTTTCTATTCCCCTTTCCCCCACCCCCAGTGTAGGGTAGCAAACCGGATGCTCTTCTGGTTCACCTCCCTGCCTTTCCTGTCCTTGCTTTCTCTCTCTCTCTCTCTCTCTCTGGGCGCTGTGCACAGAGACCGAACCTATGCTAAGCCGAGCAAAAAATAAAAAAGAAAAGAAAGCTTAGTCAGCGAGGTAACCACGGCAGCAAGAATACACATATAGTGTAACCAATACCGATCGCACTGCGATGCATGACAACCTATGGTGCATGTATAGGTTCACTAAGCCCTTGTGGGGTAAGCCGGAGCAGCATGCAGCTGACCATGGTAGAGAGCAAATGATACAACATAGGCACTCGCAGAAGATGTATTTATTTTGTTTGAAGTGCTGTGTGGTAAATTGTGGGGTTTTAACGTTCCGAAAGTAACTATCTATAATGCGTTGTGAGGGACCCTGTAGTGGAGAGCCTCCAATTAGTTTTGAGCATTTTAGAATTAATTAACGTGGACAATATTAAAAGTACACCAGCATTTTTGCATTTACCCCCATCAAAATACAACCGCCGTTTCGGGAAATCGAACCCCTGACCTTGTTTTCAGATGTAGGAAGCTATAGCCAATGCGCCACCGCTGCGGGTCTCTATCGCCTGTTTAGAACCGAGCATCTGCAATGAACTACACGTAGACACATGCTGTCAGATTTCACTTACTTTCTTCGGCAGTACACTGCCCTGGGCAGCAGTGCGGTAGTTAACACCCAGCGTTGAACATATATGAGGGATTACAAAATATATACTTCCAGAAGCTTCGGAAGCAATTACGAAGTTTTCGTCTGTAGCACGGTCCACATCAAAGCCGCACTTGCAACGGCAAATATCCGAGGCAAGCCCGTGCTATTATTGCGAATCAGCATAGAAAGGATTCCTGCAGACTACATGCCATTGGCGGCACTAATTACCTGGATCGTATTCATTGGAGCCCTACTGCCTATAATCGTAGGACCATGTTGAGGAGGCGTGTAGTTGCTAGCTCTTTTTTGTGCAGCCCACCCGCCGCTGCTACGCACTGTCCATGGACTTATTTCGCTTCCCAATCGACGGTCGTTTTACCCAAATGATCACGTAGATACCGACCCGCTGATTGGTTTTACAGAGTAATGGAGGGAGACAAGAGCAACTGCTTAATTTCGCTCGCAGGTCAGCGTACGGTTAGCGAGGTTTAGATAATTAGAACGCAAGAAGGTAGCCGGGTCGATGAACTCACTTTTTTTATTACCAGAATTTACTACATTTACGAATTTTACCGGATTGCCAGACTAATCACATGAGAGTAATTATTCTGGCATCTTCGCGCTACGAGTAAAGGGCAGTATTGAAACTTTCTGCAGGACGTTGCCGAGAGCGACGAATTATGTAGGCGACAGTCCGATGCACATATGGCACTACTTCTGGGGCAGTTGCCTAAACCAGGCGCTATACATGCTTGTTATTAGTGCGTCTTGTGCGCGCGTGCGTTTGTGCGCGCGCGTGTATGTGTGTGTGTGTGGGGGGGGGGTCATTTCATGCGTTACCAATCTCATTTGGAGTAGCACGCCAGACTTGTAACCAGGCAAACACCTCCAGCACTCATTAACAAATGTCTCGCTCTCGCTGTATTGGGCATCTCCCATGAAGATAGAGTATATTCTGCTCTCAGGACACATGCGAAATCTACTAGCGTGCCTCTGTGAGACTGGAGACAAGTCTGTTGCCACGATTTCCATTATAATCACAATAGCTTAAAAAAATATCACAAGAAATCACAAATATACAGAAAAATTAGTAAATTAATGATAATTTATTCATTAATAATTTATTCAGCTTTGTCACACCACTTGCTGAATAATTGGCACAAAGCTGACCATTATTAGCCTTAGACCAGAAATGCGGTGTTTCGTGGGAAGCTCCGTCTTGATTAAGTGTAGGAATCTTACGTAGCTGACTTCAGCTTGCGGCACTGAACCAGCGGTGTGGCTTCTAGGGTCTTGGTACTTAAGCGACTTACCCTTACGTCTGACGGTTATAAATCAATACGATATAACTAGCAATTGCAATGAGCTCCAATGATGAACATATGCTGGAGAATAGAGTCTTTAGGCAGCACTATAAAAGGTTTTGGACCTCTGCAGGAAAAACTTAAAGCGCACCACGTACAATATAAATAACTGTGGTCGTGGATCTGTTGCAGGCTCAACTCGTTTACTTCGAGTTTTGGGAACTCCAAACCTGGTTTAAAGCTTCTAACGCGGGTAGTAACCTAGGCACTTCTGTTTAACAAGAACTTTTGAATGATTCATATCAGCGAGGCTCGCCTTGCCGCAGTTTCTTTATTTCTTATTTTATTTTAGTATTGCGAGAGTAATTATAGAGACACTCGAAGCGAATTTTTGCCGTTACCGTGATGTTCCGTATAAAGTCCCAGTGCGACAAGATTCTATCTTCAACGATGCTTCCGGGTACAAAATGTAGAGAAAAAAGGCAAACGTACGTAGCATGCATGGCTCGTCGCGTGGTTCAGCGGCTGACGGTGGGCAGGCTGGCTCTTTTTGACATTGCCACCAGAAGCCCTGTCAGCCTACGTACACACCGGCAAACATTGTCTGCAGGCAGATGAGCCGGTCAGTACGTCATCGGCGTCGGGTAACGGTAATCTTATTGTCACTATGATAACGTCTTGAAGGAACCTCTGTAGAATAGTAGTTGCTTTTTCCTGGGCGAAGTATGAGTGTACAATGCCCACAAAGCGTATGCCTTGCCAAGAGGTGGAACGAGCACGAAAACAGAGAAGAGCCGGAGCCCAGTATTTGTGGTGGGCCGCGCCGCCTGCCGAACGGCATCGGCTTGGCCCCTTGGAGCAAGTCGCCATTCCGGGATGTCTGGTTTACATGTAAACCAGGTGCGACTGTAATTTTCTCATTGTTTATTTTTTTCTGTTGCATCTGACGGCTGTATCTGTCCCGCTAAGTACAACGACCCGTGGTGGTTTTAGACCGGAGTGACATAACAAAAAACAACCCGACGCACTTTATATATATATATATATATATCTATATATATATATATATATGTATATATGTATATATATATATATATATATATATATATATATATATATATATATATATATATATATATATATATATATATATATATATATATATATATATATATATATATATATCGCTTCTAGATTCGGTCACGGTCACCCCGCTATGTTTAAACAGATGTGAGTGGAAAAAGACTGAATTAAAGCCAGAGAATGGCCAAGAGAGAATGGAAGTTGAGATTATGAATTAAATCGGGAGAGAAACCGAAAACGTTGGTTGGTGACTTCTCTCCACAGTTCACTATGTGGACGCGGCACAGATGCAAGCAGCTGTCGCCGCATTTGTCTGAAGCAGCACTCTCGTCTTAATGAACCGCAAGCCGGGGCTAAGGGAACACTGGGTAGGAGAATTTCCTTCTAGGAGAAAAGCAATATCCCGGACAAGGCGCTCGGAGCAGTGAGCGGCTTGTTTGTTTTGGTAATGTTTAAGTCCGCGACGACAGCTACGCGTCGTCACAGAACAAAGCAGCGAGTGACTGACCGGAAAGAAGGAGCAACGTCTCCAGTCCCACCCGACCACTCTGTCCATCTCTCGCTCGCCGCTCCTCGACCAATAACCCACTGCCGAGATTAACTGGCGCGCCCCGTGTGCCTCGGCGAACCACTTTCTCCTCGCGTCTCCCTCTCGCTCCGCCCTTTGTTCTTGCGGAACTTCCGTCCTCTTTAGAAGCGTCGTATCTGAGCCAAAAAGGAAAGAGAAGGGAATTGAGATATGCTTCGAAAGGCTTGCAAACCGAGTTTGTTCAGTACAGATTTGCGTAAATACTTGGGAAATGCATGGAGTTCACGGATACATATTTCGCTCGAAGTTTCAAGCAGCACTTGCGATTAGCGTTCTGCAGCTAGATGGCGTCCTGTACTGTCGACGTTCTTCTTCTCTCTTTCACCAGTCCCTCTTGGCGAATCGAAATATGTTGCTTTTGCGATTATTAAAAATGACATCCTCATTTACTTCTTTCTGTAGTGTCTATCAACACTGTGCACAGGAGGCGTGATTTCTCTCATTGAACTTTATCGCTTATACGCAGTGCATCATGACTTTTCTCTCTCTCTCTCTCTCTCTCTCTCTCTCTCTCGCTCTGTCTTTTTTTTTTTTTTGCTGTCAAGCATCCTATAGTTGCTATATCTTGATCTCAAAACGCAAGGTTTAGTTTAACATGCCAAAGCGACTATGCACTACACGGTAAAGCTTGAAGGGAATACAGATAGTAGTGAGAGCTCGGTGTGTCATGCTCCTGTTATCAAGCTTTAAGGAAACACACGCGTTACGACATGACAATCCCCTTTGCACATTCTTTTTTGTAAATTCTTATCAATACTCTATTCGCTCGAGTGGTAAACTGAGAGGAATGCAAATAGCCGGAAGGCGTGCAGTACAATTGCACGTGACAGTCAGACCAGTTGCGTGTGCTCTTCTATTGCTTACGTATAGTCACGAAGTACTGCCTAGTGGAGTGGCATTAAACAGAAACTTCTGTTGCTAGAATATTTTTCCGCTGGTTTCAGTCAGTATAGGGGGTCGCAAGCTAAAACCTCATCTAACGGAGACACGTTCGCTTATCGCTTATTCATAAGCAATATCGCTTATTCAGGTGTACTATCCGTCTGCCTTACTTTTGCATTACTCAATTACTCAAGAAACCATTACTCAATCATTACGCGCCCCCGAGTTTGACACGTAAGCCGCAGAAATGGTGTAAAGTGACTGGGGCACAACTACAGAGGGATGCCAATCCTCACGCAATACCTTTGACCATGGTGGAAAGTGTTCGTCTCCACCGGGAGAGCACACACACACACACACACACACACACACACACACACACACACACACACACACACACACACACACACACACACACACACACACACACACACACACACACACACACACACACACACACACACACACACACACACACACACACACACACACACACACACACACACACACACACACACACACACACACACACACACACACACACACACACACACACACACACACACACACACACACACACACACACACACACACACACACACACACACACACACACACACACACACACACACACACACACACACACACACACACACACACACACACACACACACACACACACACACACACACACACACACACACACACACACACACACACACACACACACACACACACACACACACACACACACACACACACACACACACACACACACACACACACACACACACACACACACACACACACACACACACACACACACACACACACACACACACACACACACACACACACACACACACACACACACACACACACACACACACACACACACACACACACACACACACACACACACACACACACACACACACACACACACACACACACACACACACACACACACACACACACACACACACACACACACACACACACACACACACACACACACACACACACACACACACACACACACACACACACACACACACACACACACACACACACACACACACACACACACACACACACACACACACACACACACACACACACACACACACACACACACACACACACACACACACACACACACACACACACACACACACACACACACACACACACACACACACACACACACACACACACACACACACACACACACACACACACACACACACACACACACACACACACACACACACACACACACACACACACACACACACACACACACACACACACACACACACACACACACACACACACACACACACACACACACACACACACACACACACACACACACACACACACACACACACACACACACACACACACACACACACACACACACACACACACACACACACACACACACACACACACACACACACACACACACACACACACACACACACACACACACACACACACACACACACACACACACACACACACACACACACACACACACACACACACACACACACACACACACACACACACACACACACACACACACACACGCACGCACGCACGCACGCACGCACGCACGCACACGCACACGCACACGCACACGCACACACGCACGCACGAACACACACTTCATTTATTTCATTTATTATACCCTCAGGGCAGAAGCATTACAGAGGGGATTGGCAAAAAAACATTTCTGCGAAAAGATACACTTATACATGTAGTTATATAATGTACCGATACAAATACAAATACTCTAATTGACAAATCAAATCAATACAAATCACCAAACTACAAAACAATGTAAAATGAGTAGATGATACAGGTAAGCACAAGCAAACAAGAGAAAAAAGGAGAAATAACATGAGGTAAAGAACTAATTAGTTACTGTTAAAGCATTTTTAAAATGTTGATGGTCTGTGATTTCTGCAGTAGTGGTAGGAAGATTGTTCCACTCTTCACAAGTCCTGGGAGAAAATGAATACTGAACAGTAGAAGTCCTGCAAAAAGGAACGGATACTTTATGTCGGTGGTCAATGCGTGATGATACGTACTGGGGAGGAAAGATGAAATCATCGTGTAGTGAAGGATGGTGAAATATGCGGGGAAAAAGACACAAGCGATGAATCTTACGGCGAGATGCTAGTGATGGTAGTTCAAGGCTCGATTTCATATTAGTCACACTTGCGGTTCGAGCATAATTAGACGTAATAAAACGTGCGGAGTTATTTTGAACCCTTTCGAGTGAGTAGGTTAGAATGTCATGGAAAGGGTCCCAAAAAGAGGCGGCGTATTCCACCTTCGAACGAATCAGTGTTTTATAAAGTAAAAGTTTAAGAGCCTGAGGAGCGCGTGAGAAATTCCGGCGAAGATATGCAAGTGTTTTGTTGGCGCTGGCGATTATGGATTCAATGTGATCATTCCAGGTTAGTTTTGAGGATATAGTGACGCTAAGATATCTATATGACGATACTACTTCTAAAGGAAGGTTATCAAGATGATATGAAACATTTGCATTAGTAGATCTAGTTACACGCATGACTTTGCATTTTTTAGTGTTTAATTCCATGCACCAAGTCTTACACCAAGCGGACACACAATCAAGATCAGACTGCAGAGTAGTAGTATCGTTAGGACTAGTTATTTCTCGATATATTGCACAGTCATCTGCAAACAAGTTGATATGGGAAGGGACGCAGGAAGGTAAGTCGTTAATGTAGTATAGAAAGAGGAGAGGGCCAAGCACCGATCCTTGTGG
>NC_134568.1:120827895-120852895 GCF_050947875.1 Dermacentor variabilis | reverse complement strand
GACCACTGCGGCTGACAGTCGATTGTTCGAATGCGCCTGATTGAATTCAGTTTTTTTTTTAGTCCAGTTCAATTATAAGGACGTGCTCTAGCTTATTTTCTATATTAAGGAGCGCAATACAACGCTTTTGCTTTTTGCTGACTGACGTTAGCTAAACTAGGCTTAAAATATTGCTCACATTGCAGCAGCATTGCCGCGTCGAGACCCTTCCCGTCGCTGTTCGCGTTCCCGCTGTTGCTTAGGAGTTTTTCTGCCGCGTCAACCGTACCGCTCTTTTATATGTCCTTTCTCGATCAGCCCTGTGAGTAATGTTCACCCGGTAGTAATGTTCAAGTGACGGCTGTGGCTGTCTGCTTCCTTGTTTTCATCCTCGTAATTGTTTCGACTCCCTTCTCGCAATGCTCAAATGGGCGGTGTGGATCGCTTAATAAATAAATAAATAAATAAATAAATAAATAAATAAATAAATAAATAAATAAATAAACGTATAAATAAATAATATCTTTAAATACGCATATACCGATGGACCGACAGGGGTTCCCACATAAAGGCCACCGTTCCTAAGATCACTTCAGCTCCTCTGTACAAGTTTCATGTAGTGACTGCTGGCTCCCTTTGGTGACTGTTAGCGAGTGCCTCATTATCGAGTGCTAACGAGGCCGCCATGTTGCACCCTCTAACTTCATTAGAGGGCGCCAAAGTGCGGTTTGGCAGCCCGCTCGCAGGTACAACACAATTTTGTCCCCGCATTGTGCAGTGAATCGTACAACACCCGAAGCGCACGTTACCGGGTGTTTTACTGCAACAGCAGTTTAAAGCTAGAAACTTGGTCGGCTGTGCTCCCCTGTCTGTCTGTCTGTCTCTTCCGTTACGCGTGTCGTCGCAAAGTCGTCATTATCGAGTCGTAGTCAGCCCATGTTCTCATCCTCAACGTCACGCTCGTCGTGGGGCGAAGAAAACTTCTGCAGAGTTTTCTTCCAGTTGCCCCTGCAGTGTTCGTGCTGCAGACAATCCACATGCGAGTAAACCGGCTTGTACTACAGGTGCACGGCCATGAAAAGGTGCCAGTGAGGAGCGGCCGGCATTTGTTGTTGCGAACTATTCTGCAGTGTGATGCGAACTCGCTCGTCACCAGAGGTCCCGACTTGCTTACACCTTCTGCTAAACGCCTGTGACAAACAGCGCGACCTACCAGTAGCGAACCATTCTCGGGGAAACCCTCCGGGACTAATCTCTTCGGGGAAACACGCAAAGCGTGTCTCCCAAACGCAGCCCCCTACATGCTTCATCCTGAGTTAAGTGACGCGATCCTGACCGTGCATGTCCTAACACGATTCATTTCAAGCGGCCGCGAATCACCGAGGGGTGCCTCGAAGACGGCCCAGAACGCTCGAGCACGGCCGGCCCTTAGAAGATCCTCGCCCGGACATCGGGTGAACACACGGGAGAACACGCAAAGGATCAGCCCTTGTAAGCTTCTTAGCCGTAGTGCTGATGCAGGCGCCATGCGGTAGCGCACAAAGATTTAGCTTAACGCATGGGCGCTGACACTTCTTGTATACACGCGAAAGGCTGGAA
Organism: Dermacentor variabilis; assembly: GCF_050947875.1. NCBI lineage: Eukaryota > Metazoa > Arthropoda > Arachnida > Ixodida > Ixodidae > Dermacentor > Dermacentor variabilis. The sequence goes on along the minus strand of NC_134568.1, from coordinate 120,851,317 downwards.
TTACTGTAACAGCAGTATATAGCGAGTATAACAGCAAGAGCCCACTATAAAAAAAAAAAAAGAAATCACAAAGAACACGTACGCTGCCACTCTCAGTTTCTTTTGCTTTTCTTTGGTCTCACTATAGACAAACCTGCCAAAGAAGCGCCTGTTAAACACACGCAGCAATGTATTATACCGCTTAACGGCACATGTGCGAAAAGGGCTGGCATTGCGTCCTGCAGTAAATTCTCCAAATGTCTCAAATAAAATGTATTTTAAAAAAGCAAAAGCAAAATGACACCTCATTCACCGTCGTGGTGAAACGCTTGCTAAATCTCTGATAAAAAAAGAACATTTGGTTTTGCCAGGCCGTTTGTTTCATTCCGCTCCTGCATCGTGTCCATGCACCTGTAAAAAAAAAATTCACAGAGCGTGAACAGAAAAGAAAGAGAAAAAAGGAAAGAGGTTAGCGCATACTCGTTGCCGAGTCTAGAATGTGCTGCTTCTATAATGAAAACTGCCAGCGCTATGTTATTCATTAGATCCTTATCGTTACGTACTTCTCACCACTGGTAACACACCATACCATATAGTATGGGTCAGCGTGCGCGTGGCCTGTGACTTCCTTTATTTTGTTTTCCTTGCGCCTGGCGCGCTCGTCCTAGCACGGCGGAGTGTGGCACCTATCTCGGTTGCCAGCGCTCTCCCGGGAGCAGGAAAAAAAATGAAAGAGGTCCACAGATAAATGCATCTGGCGCACTAAAACGGCTAGCAACAGCCAATTCGCAGCAGGCTGAAGGCAGGCAGTAAAGAATGAAAAGAGAATAAGAGAGAGGGTTAACTTATTTTCATGCAACAGTGGACTGCAAGTAACGACCGTAAATATCGCAGCAGCGAGTGCCTTCCAGGTGTATTCATGCGGACGCCGCAGCGTACGTCTATTTTTCACTTTTTTATGTCGACAGCAGGTTGAATACGCGCCCTGGTTTCACAGTATACAACCCATCTTTTCGAAAGCAAAATGAAATAAACAGCGGTTGCGCGTGCAATACATATCATGCGCCACAAGGAGAAGAGAACCGTGTTCAGCGCATCGACTGAGATGATCCACTGACTGGGAATAAGGAACGCTACACTAGTGCCAGCACTCGACGCCGCGCTCTCGAGCTGTGCTCATAAAATTGATTTATCAAGTCGCTGTGCGGGTATAGTTGCTCCAACATTTTCCGCGCACTGATTTATGCGGTCGACGGTCGATCGCATTTCGTATTGTTGCTTCGGTCTGGATTCGGCTTTTGATTTCTAGGGAAAGCAGGAAATTCTTGTAGCAAATAGAAGCGCTTTATAGAGCAAGTTCCTCGACGATGTTCTTTTAACGAGTTTGATTCAGAGGTTCCACAATATGAAGTCAATGCTGGGCTTTTTGCTGGAGAGGAGAGGATGTAGCTATCTTTTTTCCTAAGGGCATGCCGTATAAAGAACGCCCTGTCGCCGGGACATTCGCTCCACATTTAGTGGTTATGTGGAGGTAATGATGATGACCTTCCGCAACAATTCCGCAATACATTTCTATTAAATAACGCTTGCTGCTGCTCCTCGTGTTTCGATTAAGAGCGTTGTTTAAGCCTGCGGTATAGCGCCCAATCGTTATTTCCTCGCAGGTACGAAAGTACAACGGAAGTATGTTTTTCTTTATTTTTTATCGCCTTTTTACCTGTTAGATTTTAACCGTTACTCAGTCATTATCCACTCTAACCTTCCAGACGCAAGCGACTGTCACCAGGCTTTCTCGTTCGGCTGCTTTATTACGGCTGTAGCAGTTTTCCGAGCAGCCGCGAACTTTTCCGGTAATTGGATTTCGACCGAGTGACGGTTCGTTGATAGACCTATTTGCCTTTCGCGGTGACAGAGGTGTACGTAGCCAAGAAGGCGGCACGAATGCTGACAGTTTCATTTCGGTCAAGTGTTCGCGACGTTTACATCGTAGAGCCAGCGCATTGCTTGTAGAAAGAGGAAGAATGGAGTCTTTCAGCGAAGAAAGGAGACTAATATAGGCTGTTCAGTGGAAGTCGGGCGCCTGCCTTTCAGTAACTGCTAAGCGTTATCACAGGAGCGCGCTACTAAAACGACAGCAAGAAAACTGTCGTGGTTATCGCAGTCTTCGAGCCAAGACTACGTGACAGTGTCCACAATGCGTAGCCACATCCGCCGCACGCAGCGCCGGGTTAAGTGACGTCAGTACCTAACGCGTTTGCATAGTAGTAGCGAGGTTCGCAGGGCTGAGCTCAACGGCTCGCCTTTTCCGCTGATAAGCGGTCTCAATCTGTTGTAAGCACATTTCCTCGCAGTGCCGTAAACTCAAAGAGCCGCGATTTCCCTTCGATCAAGTTCACCACACATTATTGACTGGAAGATCAACAGCCGTTAGAAATATATGCACCTCTCATATGCATTTCCCCCACCCCTACCTCCGCCAGGAACATGGGGCCGAATTCACAAGTCTTTTAAATCGCAATTATCGGCGACAATTTGGAGTGGCGCCCTCTGGCGAGTGACGTCACGGCCAGGACGCCGCTCGCTCCGGCTCGCTCGGCTGCCGCGCGCGCTCGTTCCCTTAGTGCATTCTTGGGGTATTGGCGGCTCGAACCGTACTTACTGAAGGATATTTTGGATTATTTCTGTTGCCATGCCTGAAAGGCAGTTTCTTCTTCGAAGCCGCCTGAGTCATAAAAATTTGCGACTTGGATATCGCAAACTATGTAGCGCTGAATGAGTCTACTGGTCTTGCAATGCACATATGTGTCTGTCCATTAATATTGCTTAAAAAGAATGTCTGCAAGTTCAACACGCGAAGTTAAGTATGATGCTCCTCTAAACACTTAACATTCTCTTAGTACTTAGCTATTAGGGACATCGCATTGTACATGAAAGAGAAACCTTCATATTTGGTGTCAACATTATAGATCCGTGTCAGAAGGACACTGCCCAGCGAAGCTTTCATCATGATTCTTATTACTCAGGTGAGTTGTTTAGTGAAATGTGGCAACTGTAGTAACGACTAAAAAGAAGAGTTAGGCGCGCATTTTGTTTGAAAAGGTTTGGTACTACTTTCAACGTTCTCTGAAACAGGCACCCAGAAATGCATTGGCTGCTAACACGACGGTGCATCATGTATAGTACATATATACTTCACGAATACCATCACAGCAATCACATGAAACAAAATTTCGTGGTTAAGATCGAGAAACAATCAACTGCAAGCGATGAAATGTGTCATAGTGGCCCTCACTAGCTTTTATCGACGATATGGTACACCCCTTCCGCAATGGAAGCAACCGGCTGTCGTTATGGCGAGGTACGCATTGTTCGCGAAACCCAGCAGTTCACAACTTCGAATTGAAAACATGAAGTAGCTGTTTACAGCGCCAATTAATGCCTATAGCATACTCGAGGCACTACAGCGCATCTTAGGCTGCCTTGAAATAAAAAATTCAAACACATTCTGCCTCACCATTTCTCGACCCTGCACTGTTTAATTATGCAAACTGAAAACTATTCGCTTCATCAGTACATAAAAGAGGACCTCGCATACCCGCCTCGTAAAGAAGACACCATGCACAAGCCTCACACGAATTCACTTGAGTTTTGACCCTCACTGGGGAACAATGATATCTTCCCGATATGTGCCACACTACTAATAAATGAGCCATCGGCTTCTTGCTGGCTGCAGCGAAACGGTACAAAAGGCATATTTCACTTAAATATTTGACCCGAGCAGCCTGTGTCAGTTCTCCAAACAGATTCATGATGTCTGTTTCTCAAGCAAGAAGCACCAGTAAATTGCTCAAGTGAGTTGAACGTGTAGCACGGAAAGGGAATAAGTATTGGTACATTCCTTTCCGTGTGCTGCAAACAGCTGTACGCCTCAATCAGCTTTACTTCAAATTACAGCCACTTAAATTTAACCGGTGAGCAATGGCCTAATTTTGAGATGCAATTAAAAACGCAAGTGGTGCTGGCAGAATCTAAACTGCCAATGTTAGTTAGGTCCTCGTGTTACTGCCGAGAGTTTCTGTGAAGGAATTGAAAAATTCGATATTATACCACGAACTACTCGTCGTTAGCAAATATGTTTTAGCGGGTTAAAATCAAGATAGATGTTTCAGAAGTCACAATAGCTATAGCGTTTAATTGGGACACACATGTTGCACCAAGGTGGGTATGGAATCCTAACTGGATTCTTATGTGCTGTGCTTTTGCATCTGTGCTCTTATTATTCACGTGAGCTACCGCTGCAAAGTGTAGATCCACGCATGGAAAACCCGTAATGGGCTTGTCTGAGCTCCCTCGGATGGCACTATAGCGTTGCCTTTGAGAAATATATTGTCGTCTAGGAAATCAGCTGTTTGATTATATTTTCGCCAACGAAGACGTCGTAAAATATATATTTAAGAGAACCGCCATAAGTATACAAGCATAGGGAATGAGAGCGAACAAACGGAAACACTGCAGAAGGCGCCCGGACACCGCCTGGACACCGCCCGGACTGCACCAGACAACAGGCGCGATTCCGTGCCCTGACGTCACGCGAGCGGCGCTCGCAGCGCCCCTCTAGGTGGTTCTCCGGGCGAATTGCTCTTTTCCATTGGCCGGCTCCATGCGCCATTAATATGTCCAACGTCACGATTGGATGTATTATGCTCTTACGAAGAAATTTGTCCTGAGAACGCTTGTGAATAAGGGCCAGTTCCGCTTTTTGTAAGCATTATTCTCTTTCGATCAAAGAGTTTTCATGCCATAACTGTCGCTCATCTTTGTGCGAGTCAATGACGAAAAGCAAAAAAAATAAAATAAAACGAGAGCGCCAAAAGCAATTTTTTGGATTACGTTGCATGCATAAATAGCAACACGTTTATCGACAAGGCGAATACTCCCCGGCGGTATTTGCTCCAACCTGCAGAGGCTTCTTATCGACGATCTCGTAATTAGGTGGCGATCCACTAGCTGGTCGGCAAGCAGAGCCGCGACTCCCATGGATTACAAAAGCGACAAGCAAAAACCGCTGGTAGCGCAGCGTGTACAACGAGCTTTCATGTTAAGCAGCTAAAGCAACCCGAATAAATAGTTTTGGAATGAAAATATTATACTTTGAGCAAGACAGACAAAATTTTTTATACTAACAGACATTTGACTCAGATGAAACAAATGAAGCGTTTGCTGCTACACTGTACAAATCTATAATAAGAAATTTGCCACTGTATCGAAGTATCTTATAGATGGAAATAGAAATAATCGGATCGGATGCAATAATTGCGGTAGTATCTTGCTCAAATATACAAATACATCTGAAATGCTTGTTGCCAGAATATCTTGCATCTTATAATGATACAATAGCAAATTATCTCTGCCCAGCCCTGAATTCATACCACACAAAAGAACACAATTATTGGAATTGAATTACGGGCTTTCGCGAGCCAAAGCCACGCGTGGATTATGAAGCATACCACAGTGGGGGACTCCGGATTCATTTGGCCACCAGGGGATTTGCAACGTGCCCCCAGTGCACGGCTCACGGGCGTTATCGCATTTCGCCGCCGTCGAAATGCGGCCGCCGCGGCCCGGATTATATATACAATTTCAGATTCTACGACTTCTTTTACCATCAGCCCACCGCATTTTATCGAAAGCTTCTAGGCTGCGCCCAGATCGCCTCCCTGTCACGCGACGCCACGAAACTACGAAAACTCATCGCGTCAAAGTAACGTATACGCATTAAAGATGCACTAATATGCTTCGCCGTTCCGAAATGAATAGAAGATGGCTGCCCGCCGACCGCTCTGGCACTGGCTACTCGGAGCCACCAGGGAGAATGGTTTATTTGCGTATAATAATAATAATAATAATAATAATAATAATAATAATAATAATAATAATAATAATAATAATAATAATAATAATAATAATAATAATAATAATAATAATAATAATAATAATAAACATTTTGCGTGGTGATGCAACGTTGTCCAGCCTTTTCATTCGTAAGTGCTCTTCACCATTGCTGGCCGCCTTCGCTATTACTATGCCGAGCATAATGGCTTGCTGGACCGTGACATTACGAACAATTCTAGCGAGAGAGCTTTTTTGTGAATACGGGCGCTGCTTGAGATGCATTTTTACCCTTCCGTTGAAGGCTTCCGCGATTTTCTGCCATACACCGAAAGCTAAGCAAGAAGTGCGCGACCAATCACCGACGCTGGCACCACACTCCTCATCAGGTAATCCACTTTCGCTGCGTTAGCCCGGCCCTACTGAAACCCTATCCACTTCTGCATGCTCCACGCCACTGGTCAGCCCATTTGATAACCAAACAAAAGTGACCTCTTATAAAAGGAGAAGAGCGTTTCATTGACCTGTTCAAACAATGTTGCGAGTCACCGCACAGTGCTTCCGTCGGTGGTTACGTAAATTTATTAAGTATCGTTAAGTACACAGATTGGAATAGCTTTACGTCATACGGCCTCAGGTTCCGACAAATCCTGATAATGAAGATATTACGAGTGAATTAAGGCTGCAGACCAATGGCCAGCAGGTTTGACGAACGAAAACCTTTCGCTGGGATTCACAAAGCTGCTTGTGCTCGCATATACAAAAAAAAATTCTTAGGCTAAAACTCTTCGTAAGAGCTTGCGACAGCCGATCGTGATGCTAATTGAACATATCATTCGCAAAGGCGGCTGGTCAATGACAAACACCTCTTACGAACGAGCAACTTCGTGAATTCGGTTCTTTGTACGTAAGGATCGATTGTCATTTGCTTCACAGTCAATAACATAGTCAGTATTGCGATTAGTCGGCGCGCGTTCTTATGAACCACTCTATTGTATGAACTTGGTGCATTGTATGAACTTTGAGCAAACGGGCCTTCATGAATTCCACCCTAGGAGCTAAATTAACGAAGGTGTTCGTCCGTAAAGTTGTTTAAATTAGGTGCGTTTCTTTTCCTCCGATTCGAGGCCATATTTAGAAAAATTTCTTACGCCAGAACTATGCATAAGACAAGCGTTGACGTTCGGCCCTGTTGGTAAGATTAATATCTGCACTTTTTCCTAATAAAGCCCTTGTTGAATTTAGCGCTTGTGCGTGTCCACTTGCTTGTCCTCGTTGTCAATGTGCTCAATCAATCCTATGAATGTTAGTAAGAACTGATATTAGCCAATAATGACGTCGGGCATATTATTATTACTGAAGGCAACCGGGAAATGGTAAGCACTTAAGGGCCAAAAGCTTCGTGAATGCGGTCCCTATTTATTTGGTAACTTCCCTCCTGCCGATTGGCCCATTCTGGCGATGGCTGGATCGCGGCTTTGTTCGAGTCAATTACAAAGGCCAGAAAATATACATAGTAGATAGAATCGCTAGATAATACGACCCGAGGGTCAGCTTTTCGAGTACTAAATTTGCAAAAAGTGCTAGTGCGATCCCTTCTCATTCAGCATGCCTTCGTTCTTGCTCGTATGCGCATCATGTGGCAAAGTGAACCGTCTGCTTCCGTATAGTCACATGTGAGGATGGTCCTTGTAAAGGCAAGCCTGCTGAGCGCAGGCGTTTTTTGCTTCTTAACTCCTGGGTGTCTTTTAGCGACTGTTTCCATGATTCAATTAAGGAATCACCGAGTTAGCGCATATACCACGTAGACCATATACCAAATAGAACATATTTCACTAACTGGGATTCTCCCAGTGAGCTACGCGGATCATCTATGCGATTAATGCACAGGCGAAGTGAGTTGCTTCAGCGAGCGTCTTCCGTAAGCTCTCAAGCAACGTTGGTGGCTGATGCGTGAACACTCTACACATGTAACACTCTCTAGGGGTCTCCCTACAATAGCCTTCTTGCATTACAAGGCGCCTACCAGTTTATCGTGAACGCGCTTATAGCCCTGAGGGTGTGTCCAGGCCTGTCTAAAAACACCTACCATAGGAACCATCGTAGAAATCAGATCATTATAGATTCCCATGCTTCTACTATAGTCCCTTCTATAGTTCGCGTCTATATATAGCTCGAGTCCCTTCTATAGCTCGCGAGAGCTTTGCTGCCATGCCAGGTGATTGCCTTCCTTAGAAGCGCAGCTTAATCCCGCTGTACTAGCCCGTCTGTGCCGACAGAACCAACCTGAAAAGCGCCTTCCTGGTATACTGCCGGGTCACAATTACTTGGTTCATGAAAGGAGTGCCTTTAGGCCAGCCCTGACATAGTTTTCGTTTGAGCTTAGTAACAACTGCTGCAGTGCTCAGTATCACATCGAAACCATTCCTTTTGTTATTTTAACATTTACGTTAAATTATACGTTAAATTCCTTGTTCATTAGAACTTTAATCGGTACCATAGATTGCCTTGGAAGGTGCTCTCAAGGCCACGGTGTAATCATTGTAATGATGACTGAGTCCGTGAGGACCACACGTCAGGCGCAGAATACGCGCGTAGTTTTCGCAAGGCCGCGGTAATTACGTCACGTTCTACTGTTGTAGATGAAACTACGTGACCCAGACGGCCAGACCATGGGCGATATAACGTAAAACTATGCCAAACTTTTCTATTCCAATTCTGCAATAATCCCACCGCGATTGGCCAGAAACCTTTTTGGACCACCCCCACTTCACCTGCCTGCCACGCGATGCCACAAAAACCGCGATATCTCCCCATCTGATAGGACGTGTACACATTGATTATGCATAATTTGACTGAACAAAACAAAAGATAGTTATTTCTGATTCGACGCCTTCTTGCCATTAGGCATCGGCTATTGGTCAAAAGTTTTCGGGCTGCAGCCACTTCACCTTCCTCTCAGGCGACGTCCCAAAACTGCAAAAAACTTACCGCGTCAGAGGGACGGGTACGCGTTAAAGATGTATTACTATGCCGAACAAAACTGAATTTTCTTCGGAATAGCCGCCCTGCCCCGTTCCGAAAGGAATAAAAGATGGCTGCCATCGTTCGCTCCGGCACTGGCTACTCGCCCCTGCCGGAGAGCATGGGTTAATTTGCGTGTAATAAAACTTTTTCCGTGGCCATGTAACGCTTTCGAGGACATTCGGCACGTTTACGACCTCGTTCTGCCAACTCTTCTTTGCTGAGGATCCGTTTTAGCGTCATTCTTAAGCTTCCGTTGCATGCCGCCGCGATTGTCGACGAGCTACCGCAAGCCAAGCAAGGGAACGCGGATCAATCACATACGCCGGCACCACCCTCTTCATCCGGTTATCGATATTTAGTGCAGTAGCTCGGCCATATCGAATCCATCTCCATTTCCCTCTCCACTTCCTAATCCCAATCCTCGCCTCTTGTGAGCTAATTAGATAAGACAGGCCGCCCAGTGCAGGCAATGTTATTCGTTTTTCAAGCAAAGAAAAGTGACCTGCTATGAACGAGGGGTGCATTTGATTGGTTTGTTCAGACAGCTCTGCGGGTGACCGCCCGATGCTTGCGTCGGCGGTTACGCAAATTTGATGTCAGGAGTATCGGAATAAAACATATTGGAATAGCTTTGCGTTATACGGCCCCGTGACACAATAAGGGAGGGTATGCAGAATGCCGCTGCGCACCTATCTCTTTGTTTGTCTGTGTACACTTTTAAGTGGATTTGAAACGCTCTGCTGAAGTAGACTAGGACAAGAAACTTTGCTTGGCAGTTGAAATGGTGCGTCTCGCCGGTAAATGGTGCACGCTGAGGCTGCAGGTAACGCCCGAAAAGACCATGGCGGGTCGAGGCGTCTCCGTTTAGGCCATTTCTATCCTAAAAATCGGGATGAGTTCTGCGCAGCATGTTAATGGGAGCGAGTTTTTAGCCGCTGGAGAAACGCCGTGCCTGCGGGGGACTCTCCCAGCCTTAATAGCTGCGTCAGCAAGGCCTGATATGCCAAAAGGTGGAGTGGTAGAGACTCTACTTCATTACTAACCTTCTTGATTGAAGCCGCGCCTGAGGAACTCCCATCGCCAAGCGCAGTCCCTTTCTGTGCGCTGCTTCCAAACGCTCAAATTGACTGGGCGATGGTGATATCAGCGGTAGCTGATAGAGAATGCGGCTTGTTATCAATGCACAGCTGAAATTAAATATGGACATAGGACTGTTTACCCAACGTACACCTATCATGCGACGAAGTGCGTTGACTCTTTGCACTGATGCAGCCATAACCCTTTCAACTGCGCGTAGCGATAGTAGCTTGCTGTCGATGATGATGGCCAGCAATCGAACACTAGTTCCACGACGGATTGGATGACCTCTAATGTTCAGTGTCAGGCGTGTTGATATCCGCCTGACTGCCGGGAAAAAATATGAAGGCAGAATTTTATGTTGATAAAGAAGACGGAATTGAAGGAAAGGAAACAATCATCGTGCAAGAACTCCGTACAGATGGCTAACCAACGAAGCCGAAACGTGCGGCCCCAGTGTTTATCACTGGGTTCATCCGATGGTTCATTAAACGATGGCTTGGTAGGCTGCCGGATCATCGATACGCATTTTCTGCTTGCGCTCGGCTGCGCTAGCCTGTTCTTCTGCCCGGGCTGCAACATCGGCACGGCGTAGACGAGCTCGTTACCTGTTCTGTTCGCGGCGTTGCTGATCGAAAGCTACCTACTCCTAGGGAGTTAGTATGACGCGTTGCCTGCCCATTTTGCAGCCGGAGAAAACTACTACGCGCGCGCTTGGCTGCGACGGAGAGCCACTACGTGACTACTGGCGCAGCCAATCACGCGCCTCCCTTTCATTTGTTTTTTCGCGCATGACCATGGAGTTGCGCCGGATGAGTTTTCTGCGTACAGGCAACAGACAGACAGACGAATCGGCTAACCACATACAGCTTCGCTGTAAATGCTGACGCTCTTGTACGCCTAGCATTGACACCTGCCCCAAAAGAAAGAACGCCAAAGATTTTTCAGAACCCTAAGGAAGGAATCAGCCTTCAATTTGGGCGATCCATCAGACTCCACATGAAGCTTGTGTGACCCATGGACTTACTCGCGAAGAAGCAACGCTGTTGTACCGCATCAGAACCGACTCCGCGTACACGCTGGCTTCGTTATTCAAGACGGGACGATGCTCTTCCCCCTTCTTAGCTTTCTGTGGTGATATCGACGACATCTAACATTTCATTTAGCTATACCCGCAGTTCGACAGAGAAGGAAAAGCAATGGTTGACAGCCTGCAAAAGAATGGTCTTTCGCATAGGACCTTTGAAGACGTCGTTTTCGTAGGAGGGCGCGGGCAATCAGTAAGAGAGTGCAACGACTGCTGATTGCCTTCACGCGAGACATCAGGCGCTTCGACACGTGGTGACACACATGGTGACTCTCATAGGAGGCTCAGGCGGAACGATTGCCGACTATGTATGCTAGGCTAACCCCACCTGCAGCAACACCACCACCACCACATCGAAACAGCTGGCTCTGTCATACCCATATCATCTGCCACTAGTCTATGTATAGTCAGCGGGTATTATTCTCTGCCACGCTCAGCCACCTGGCGTCAGTCTAAGCCGCTCAACCAGTCACTGCGTGTAGATTTTATGTTCCGGATCAGCGAGCTCAGTGGTGGCTCGTCGGTCATTTTGATCGGAGCACGAACATCTATTTATTAATATTATTATTTGTTTTCAAAACATATATACACTTGACAGGAAAGGGCAAGCGAGGAGCAGGCAGCACCGGAAGGGGCACAACGCCTGCCTACTCCTCAGAAGGGAGGGGACAGCAACACAGAAATAGAAGATAGGAAGGAGGGGAGGCAATAGGAAAGAAGGAGCAACAGGACAAATCTAAAAGAATAAAGAAGAACACACGGAAGGAAAAAGTAGACCAGGAAAGGAAGGGATGTTAACCAGGTTAGCTTAACCGGTTTGCTACCCTACACACGGGAGCGGGATGGGGGAACGATAGATGGGGAAAGGAGAGAGAGAGCACATAGCACAGCACACACATCGTCCGTTAGAGTCCATCACTCTTGCGTGGTACGTGATATCACCATCACAGCCACTTGTCCAATCCCGTATTTTTCAAAAACCGAAGTAGTCTCTTCGTCGCCTTCAGCTGCGATGTCTTCTGTCGGCGGCATGTGAAAATTGTTTCGAGGGAAAATGCTCTAGTGTCAAGGTGCGCTAGAACGGATGCCAGGGACTGTCGCTGAACATTATATTCAGGACAGTCGCACAGGATGTGTCCCAGCGTCTCCTCGCAAAGACAGGCATTGCAGAGATCGTTGTCGGCCATTCCAATGCGAAATGAGTAAGATTTCGCGAAAGCCACCCCTGGCCATAAGCGATAAAGCAGACTCGCCTCTCTTCGGCGGAGTCCAGTTGGCATACACAGATGCATCAAATAGGGCAGGTGGTATTGACGGTTGCTCCGGTTGGTCTGGCTGTTTGGTGTGCACCATAGAGAGAGCGTGATCTCCTGTTCAAGCACTCGAACTCTGCTAGCTGCGTCGGACCGTGAAAGTGGTATGGCCTCTTCTTGTGCGTCTTCAAGAGCTGCCCGAGCGGCATTATCGGCGTCTTCGTTTCCTATGACGCCGCAGTGACTTGGCAGCCACTGAAACGTCACATGGTGTCCTTTCTCCTGTGATAGGCATCTAATATCGAATACGCGCTGTTCGAATGGCCCGCGACGCAGAGCTGATGGCACAGATTGTAGGGCTGCCTTTGAGTTGCTGAAGATGGACCATTGTCAAGGTGGCTCCCGATTGACGAAACAAAGTGCAGCGCGAAGAGCAGCTAGTTCCGCAGAAGTCGATGTTGTTGAGTGGTCAGTCCTAAAGCTCAGCACCGGACGAATACTGGATGCTTGTGAAACCGTCAGTATAAATGTGTTCACTGTCCGCGTACCTCTCGTGCAGAATAAGCAGAGACAGTTGTTTCAGCACAGGCGACGACAGTTCATACTTTTTCCTGATTCCTGGTACACTGAGATGGACTGCGGGGCTGATAAGACACCAAGGGGGTATCGATGGTTTATATGCAACTGTGAAGCCCGAGGGAAGTTTGTCGTTGTACTTGACGATAGTTTTAGAGAATGATGATTGGTGCCTGTCTGAAGGTAGTGTTGCAAGGTGGTGATAGGGGGCACGCGCAAAATGTCTGATGTGCGTTCTCAGGGCTTCCACCGTAATGTGAGTTCGCATTGGATGGTCCCGAGCAATCGCAATAGTTACCTCTGTTGACGTGCATCTGGGCAACCCAAGGAAAACTGAGTGCTTGAGCTTGTGATGCCTGCAGAACACGAATATTTGTCTTGCAGGTGTTGTTCAGCACAGGTAGACTATATCTTAAAAAACCGAGAAAGAGAGCTCTGTAGAGTTTCAGCATTGCGTCTACTGACAGTCCCCACGTCTTTCATGTCAAGTATTTAAACAACTTGCAAGTTGCTGTCAGGCGCCGTTTCCTGTAAGCCACGTGCGGGCTCCAACAGAGGTCTCGATCAATAATTACGCCAAGGAACCTGCGGGTTCTGACAAAGGAAATGGTCCGCCCATTGATTTAGATGACATAAGGCGTCATCGGTTTGCGAGTAAATGCCACTAGTGCGCATTTTTCTGGTGATATGCTGAGACCTTGTTTACACAAGTAGTTCGCTGTCAAAGTTGCCGCTCTTTGAAGCCGCGCACGTATCTGAGGACGTGTGACTGCTGAAGTCCAGACGCAGATGTCCTCAGCGTATATTGAAATTTTGATGGTAGTTGGCAAGAATTCAGCAAGTCCAACAAGAGCGAGGTTGAATAGTGTCGGGCTGGGAGCACCGCCTTCAGGAACGCCCCTGCTGGTATAGCGCCGCGTAGTTGGGCCATCGTCAGTTAACACATGGAATGATCTTGCAGATAGGTAACTTGCAATCCACAAAAAGACTCGACCACCTAGGCCAACCATCGCAAGAGCGTCGAGAACGGCCTCATGTAATACGTTATCGTATGCCCCTTTCACATCTAAGAATAAAGCTGCAGATAAACGCTTACGGGACCTATCGTGCTGGACATATGAAACGAAATCAACTACATTGTCGATGGAAGAGCGGTCACATCGGAAACCAGCCATGGAATTCGGATAAATCTTGTAGTGTTCAAGGCACCATTCCAGGCGGCCAAGGATCATCCGTTCCATTATCTTTCCTACACAGCTGGCCAGCGCTATTGGGCGGTAAGAGGTGAGCTCTAGTGGGGATTTGCCCTGCTTTAAAAGTGGCACAAGGCGGCTTACTTTCCATTCGTCAGGAACATCTCCCTCCTGCCATGAGGAGTTGTAAAAACTCAACAATTCTATCCGCGCGGATTCTCCGAGATGGCACAAGGCTCGGTATGATATACCATCTGGACCCCGTGATGATGAGCGCCTGCAGAGAGCTAGCGCCGCTTCGAACTCCTCCACTGTAAAAGGAAGGTCCATGCGGCAATCACGGGAATGGGGGACGTCAGCTCGGGCTGAAAGATCTCGACGAGTCGCTTGGTCTGCCATCCGGGCACAAAAGTCTTCTGCGACATCGATGTCTTGCCGCATTTGGAAAAACGCAAGCGCCTTGAACGGAAAACGCTGTTCCGGAAGGCAACGCAGACCTTGCACCGTTTTCCAAATGGGAGACAGTGGCTTGCGGGGGTCGAGTGTCTGGCAAAACGTTACCCAACGTTCCGACGATAATCTATCCATACGACGCTGAATCTTCTTTTGCATCCTCCTGGCTGCCCTAAGGTAATGGATTGATTTTGTACGCCGATATCGACGTTCCGCCCGGCGACGAAGTGCTCGAAGTCGCTCTAATTCTACGTCGAAGTCATTTCACGTGGAAGAGATCGTCCTCATGCGAGCGGCGTTTTGCATCGTATTTTTAATTGTTTGCTCTAACCCAGAGGGTAGGCCCTCGCGGCAGGTATCTTCCATCTGAGATTTGAAGTTGGCCCATTGAATCGTCCGAATGGTATTCCGTGGGCCTGATCTAGACGACAAGCCTTTGATGTTCAGATAGGTGGGAATGTGGTCACTGCCATGTGTCTCAACGTCTGGAAACCACTTCCCACATCTGGCGAGAGAGTTGGAGACGAAAGCAAGGTCGAGGCAGCTGCCGTATGTCACGCCTCGAAGAAAGGTGGGGCTACCATCGTTCAGGAGAGTAAGGCCATAGTTGTAGGCGATGCTTGCTAATCTTCGTCCTCTTGCATTTGTCCTTGCACTTCTCCATGCTGGATGGTGTGCATTGAAATCTCCTATGATCACCCATGGGGCGGAACAAACACTCAAGATATCCGCTAATCTTTTAGTATCGAAATTGCTGGAAGGCGATATATACACGCCTGAGAGTAAACAAGAGCTTGTTCTTTTTAACTGTAATACATATATATTGATTGTCATCGTGGGGCGCAATTGGTTGCAAAACATAGGCGATTTCACGAAGAACAAAAACGATGATTTCGCGGCATGCACCATTTGTTGACGACATGATAAATTCGTACACTGACAGTCTTATTGGTTTCGACAAGTTGGGCTCACAAATGACGATGAGTGGAAACACATTGGTGTAAACAAACTGACGAAAATCTGAAATACATGATTTTAGCCCTCTGGCGTTCCACTGGATGACGGACGCTGCTTTGACTTCTTTTCGGAAGGATGGGGTATGGGTAGCCATCTTTCTAGTTGAGGGATTCAAGCACTGTGCTTAAAGCGTCCAGCACTTTAAGTGCGCTTCGAGCAGACGGTGTCCCCATGTCCACTAATATCACTCGGATGGCCTCCATGAGGGAACGCAGCACCGAGATGAACTGACGGTCTGTTTTAGGTGAATCATCCATGGACGGAGATGGCTCCGGTGGGGCACCAACCTTCTGAGATTCCTTAGCAAGGGAGCGGCTCGGTAGCGTAGGCCATTCCTCTAAAGAAAGAGTCCTATCTGCTTCCTTCGTGGAAGTGGTGGGCCTTTTCGTGGCGCGACTAACTGGTACCGCATTGGAGTAGGTACTGTCACTTCGCGCATACGCCTTCTTCGAAGACGTACGATGGCACGGACGTCGACGCCGACGCCGGACTACTTCGGCTGCCTCCCTGTGGGCGGAATTGTCTCAGGCCATTTACTTGAGAACCGCGCGCTCCCTCTTGATGCGGGGGCAGTCTTTCGACGAGGCCGCGTGAGGGCTGCTACAGTTGGTGCACTTCAGAACAGTGGCACCGCAGGTCTGTTCTGCAGGAGGTTCAGCGCAACGGGGACACACTAGCGAGTTGGAAAACACGCCCTTGACGTTTCCTAGCCTGAAAAACTGATGGCAGTGAAGCGGCTTCTGGATGAATGGTCGAACCGGATGTCGGCAAATGTCGGACTTTAACGTGGGATGGTATACAATCCCACTTGAAAATTACTTTTACGCAGCGCGTATTCCCAAGGTGGCACACTTGCGTAATGATCGTGCCCTCGTTTGCCGGCTTGGTGAGGCTAGATAAGTCATCAGTGGGAATGGCAATGTCAATGTCGTAAATTACACCGGCTATGGATGTGTCGTCAATCGGGATAAAGGGGCGCATTTTGATTCCGCCTAGCTCATTCATTTCTTGAAGTTTTCCAAGCGCACTCGCGTTGTACACGTCTATGGCGAGTATATTCTTGCGTGGATTTATTCTAATGTCTTTAGTTTGATCCGGCACCGCACATTCCAGAAAAATGGATAGGGCTTGCCTGTTCAGCAATCGTAGTTCGCTTGACGGTTCTTCCGGCATAAAGATGATGACGTGTGGCTAGCGCGCAGGCCTTGACTTCATAGTCGTTGTGCTCGCTGGAGTTGACGGCGCTGTGTTGACGATTTTTCTCTTTCTTCGCCCTCTTACACCGGACGGGTATGAAGCCGTCGTCGGATGAGTCGTCTTCCGACATAAAGTACAGCTCGGTGACTTCGGTGTCACTGGGGGAACCAGCTCGCTTCCTTGCGGTTGACGACCGCGATGACTTCTGGCCAGGTGGGCTTCTGGCATGCTCCGCGCCCATGGCTGCATGATGGGGAGGCGAGACACCTCGAAAGGCGGAGATTTCACCAAAAATTCACAGAGCACAGAAACAAGTGTTCTGCCAAGAAGACACTTCGTCGTCTTCTTCCCAAGTAGAACACACAGTACAGATCACACACAGTAGGGCCGGTCACTGATGGTCGCGCTACTACAGAGTGTTAAATAGAGGAAATAGCATCAACGCTACCAACGTGAATCTATAGGTTAGTTAATTCTAGAAAAGTAAATAGAGCGCGATGAGCCTGATCGCGTCGAGACGCACAACCACTGGGGTACAAACATTCGTCGAGTGTCGCATACCGCAGGCCAAGTCAATGGCTCACATGGACAACTCGACAGCGACATCAGATATCTGCGTACTAAAGCCCACGTGTAGCATTACAGCGTAGTGTTACAGTGATTGCCCAGTCCAAGTGGTATATGCATGGGCACATTTTCGCTAAGTGCGCTGCGCTACCGGAGCCGACAGCCCCCGGTTTTACGGAATCTATACGAATACCGTTTTCTAAAGAAGGCGTGGTGACTCTGGTATCCACTGCCACATGGTGACCGCAGTGGTCTCCTTGGCGCTTGTGACGCCTTCAGTAATCATGGTCGTCATCACTGATGGTTTATTTTATGGCCCCTGCAGGAGGAGCACCTCTCCCAAATACCTCTAATCTCCAATTACCTCTGTATTGCACCAGCTGACACCGCTCTATGCCTGCAAATTCCCCAATTTCATCACCACAATTTCATCACTGCCAGTTTCGCAGCAGCAGTTGCGAGTGCAATGGCATACTGAATTGCTTTTCACCTGCAGCATTCTACTGGCTGCTCAGGTAACTGCTCTGCCTGGATCCCTGCGTTCCTGAACTCAGGCATACGGCGTTTACGCCTGCGCGGGAGATCAGCGACGCTTCTCAGCAGAAGCTTATAGCCTCCGGATATCGTCGACTCGGCGTGTCAGCTTCCTCGATAAAAAGCCCCGTCAACTCCTTCACCGAGCCAGTTTCGCAACAGCAGCTGCGACCATGGACGGCATACTGAATTGTTTTTCGCCTTCAGGTGCGCAGACCTCTTGTTTGCTACTCTTATTTCACGCCGCTTCTGCTGCTGCTTCCGAAATTTCGTGCAATTTACAGATGCCTACGTGTGCCAAACTTGCGAATTGCATAGACGTGTTAGAAAATGTTCTTCACAACAAACTTGCTGAGGTTGTTGACGAAGTTGTCTCTCGTGCTAATACAAGGCTTTAAACTCACCCGAACTCATCGGTTGAAAAGTTCGGAAATGAAATTGACGAGCTCCGCCTCAGCGTGAATTTTCTGAACGAAACAGTCACGAAACTGAAGGCCGGGCAAACGGGGGGGGGGTGACAAAGGGGAGGAAAGACAGGGAGGTTAGCCAGTGTAAGTATCGGCTGGCAACCCTGTGCTGGGGAAAGGGGTAAAGGGAATAGAAGGAGAAAGAAGAAGAGGAAAAGAAAGGAAAGCGGAAAATTCACAGAGTAACGCGATACTACGCGCTACAACCCTCAAAGACGGTCGCACAATTCGCATGTCGTTAAAAACTTCAATAAAGCCCTTAAGTGCCGAAGCCCGTCTGGACCGGTGTCCTAGAGCTTTTTCCTCTGTAAAGGGGCGATTGTCCTGTTTTTCGAGAGCGGTCATAAGCACTTTTCTTGGCACTTTGTAACGAGGACAGTCACAAAGGAGGTGCTCAATCGTCTCCTCGCAGCCTCTGGTGTCGCAAGTAGGGCTGTCGGCCATTCCGATGCGGAATGAATAGGAGTTCGTGAATGCCACGCCGAGCCACAGGCGGCACAGAAGTGTTGCTTCCGCTCGTGATAACCCTGGTGGTAGACGGAGTTGCAGATGTGCATCCAATCTGTGGAGACGTGCGTTCGTGAATTCATTGGTGTTCAACAGATTCTGCGGAAGCTCGCGGGCGAAGGAGCGAAGACTTGTGGCTGCAACTGTTCGTGACAGTGGTAATGGTATAACATGGGCACCATCGTGGGTCGATTTGGCGGCGTCATCCACACTGATTTGCCGAAATACCGCGGTGACCCGATATCCACTGACAGATGACGTTGTGCCCCTTGTTTATTGTGTGATGGGGGAGTAGTCGGATATCTGCGACTAGTTGCACATTTGGTCCGGGGTTGAAAGGGGACATCAGACACTGGAGAGCTGCTTCCGAGTCATATAAGATGGACCATGAATGTGATGATTTGTGACCAATAAGCAGTTCGAGGGCAGCACGGATAGCTGCGAGTTCTGCAGCTGTCCATGATGTAATGTGAGACGTCTTGAACTTGAGGGTGACAGACTGCGGGAATTACCACTGCTCCAGATGAAATTTAGAGGAGACAGAGCCGTCCGTGTAAACGTGGATGCGTTCTTTGTGCTTGTCATGTAGGAATGAAAGCACGGTTTGTTTGAGGGCGAAAGATGACATCTCCGCTTTCTTTTTCATACCGGGAATAACAAGAAGAGCCTGGAGTGGATGGAGGCACCACAGAGGTAGAGATGGCTGTGCTGCAGGCGTGAAGTTTGACGGTAAAGTTCCATGGTTGGCGGCAATAATCCTGCTAAACGCTGAACAAGGTTAAGCGGCAGGAAGGGAGGCAAAATGATGCGATGGAAGTCGGGCGAAATGCCTGATTTGCATCCCTAAAGCGTCGACTTGAAGGTACTTATTGATGGGGTGGTCATGCGCGATGGCTTTTGTTGCTGCCGTGGATGCACATCTGGGAAGACGAAGGCATATTCGCAGAGCTTGAGCTTGTACAGACTGGAGGACACGGAGGTTGGTCTTACCGGTCTTATCTAGTACAGGTAAGCTATGGCGCATGAGACCGAGGAACAGTGCGTTATAGAGTTGGAGCATCGCACTCACAGACGCACAGCATGACTTTCCCGCAAGAAATCTGAGCACTTGGGTTATCATGACTAATTTCATTTTTAGGTAGGAGATATGAGGACTCCAGCAGAGGTCTCGATCTGTTATCACTCTTAGAAAGCGGTGCGTCTTCTCGTAGGCAATCGGCTGTCCATCAATTCTGACAGCGTACGGTTTCATTGCTTTGCGCGTGAAAGCGCCCATGGCGCACTTCTCGGAGGACAACTCCAGACCTCGCGCTCGAAGATAACCTCATGTTACTGTGGTCGCTTTTTGAAGTCTGGCGCGCACCTGGGGACGCGTCGCTCCTGATGACCAAATGCATATATCGTCCGCATAGGTCAACACACGGACGAATTGCGGCAGGGTATGAACCAGGTCGATGAGCACGAGGTTAAATAGAGTGGGGCTCAAGGCTCCGCCTTGGGGTACGCCATGGTAGGTGTTGTGTTGTGATGACCCACCATCCTCTGTTTGTGCAAAGAATGACCTGTCCTTGAAGAAGCTGAATATCCATCGAAAAGCAAGGCTGCCTAGGTCGGCATCGCCCAAAGCATGCAGGATGGCTCGATGGGTTACGTTGTCATAAACGCCTTTAACATCCAGGAACATCGCCGCTGACAGCCTCCTTAGGCTTTTTTGGTGCTGAACAGACGAAACAAAATCTATGACGTTGTCTACAGAAGAGCGTCCGCGTCGAAAGCCTGCCATAGCGTCAGGGTATAACTTGTAGTGTTCTAGATACCACTCTAGACGCAACAGCACCATCCTCTTCATCACCTTTCCTAGACAACTGGCCAGAGCAATGGGACGATAAGACGCCACGTCTAGGGGTGATTTGCCTGGTTTGAGCAGAGGCACAAGGCGACTGGACTTCCATGCAGCAGAAACCACTCCTTCACGTCATGAACTATTGTACACGTCTAGAAGAGCATGACCGAGGTTTCCAAAAGTTGCGTATGTCACCCTGTCAGGCCCAGGCGATGAGGAGCGTCTGAACGCTGCCAACGCCGCCTGCAACTCCTCGATGGTAAACAGATTGTCCATACGAGAATCCCGCAAGATCGGAACATCACGGGGATCATTTGTAGCGAACGATGGCGGTAGACCAGCAACCTTGAAACAGAAGTCCTCCGCTACGTCGATCTCTCTGTAACCGTGGTAGAAAGCCAGGCATTTGAAGGGGTGGCGTTGTTGTGGTGATGTTCGAAGACCACGCACCGTTCTCCACATATGTTACAGGCGTTTATGCGAGTCAAGGGAATCACAGAAGGTTTTCCATCTTAGAAGCTCCAGGGAGTTGGTCCGACGCTGGATCTTCTTTTGTGTGCGTCTCGCCTCCCTTCGGTCTTAGATGGACTTGGTGCGCCTGTACCTTCGTTCCGCGCGACGGCGGATTGCTCGACGCCGCTCCAATTCTGCTTCGAATTCAGAAAACTTAGCAATAGGCCGAAAAGCTCTTGTGGCTTCTTGAACAGTGGCGTTAATTAGCTTCTCTATATTGCCAGGTAGACAGTCCTGGATCTCTTGGCAATTATTCTCCATGAGCAAAGTGTATTTAGGCCAGTCTATGTGGTGAAGAACTGTGGTAGAGTGTGACTTGCGAATGCCATCGATTTTAACATATGTTGGAGCGTGGTCACTACCATGGGTATCGTTGTCCGTAAACCATTTCACACTGGCATTGAGGCATCTTGAAACAAAAGTTAAGTCAAGGCAGCTGCTGTGTGTCAATTCCCGCAGAAAAGTGGGACTACAATCATTTAAGCAGCAGAGCTCATGGTCCGACGGGAAGGATAGTACACGTCTTCCTCGACAATCCGCCTTTAAGCTTTCCCATAGCGGATGATGCGCATTGAAGTCGCCGGTAATAATCCATGGTCCAGGTGTCGCTGTTAAAATTGCACTTAGTCTTGCGTTGTAAAATCGACTCGAAGGTGAAATGTAGGCACTTACGAGCCTGAGGGTGACGTGCTTGCATTTTATAGTCAAACACACGTACTGATTGCCGTCATAAGGTGCCACTGGGTGTAAAACATACGTGAAATCGCTTCTGACATAAACGACGACTTTGCTGCGGTCACTACAGGTGGCAGACATGAAAGCTTCATATCCCGATAGGCGAATGGCGCTCTCAATGTTTGGTTCACAAATGACGATTGTTGGAAATTTGTTCTTAAAAACAAACGGACGAAAGTCTGAAATGCGGGATTTAATGCCTCTGACATTCCATTGGAGGATAGACGCCTCCTTGACCTCTTTAAGGAACGAGTGTAGAGGAGCATCCATGGTATTTCTCAAGACCGGACAGCACCGGATTCAGGGCATCCAGTATTTGAAGTGCGCCTCGAGCCGCCGGAGTGTTTACGGCGGTCAGTAGTACTCGTAGCGTGTTCATAAGGGCCCTTATCATGATGACAACTTCTTTGTCGTTATCTTGATTACTGCCAGAAGGTGAAGCATGATTCGGCGAGCGTGTTACATCTTGTCGCTCCGCTGGTGGATCTAGCCGTGGCAAGGGCGGCCACTCCTCGCATGAGGCAATGATATTGGAGACTGATATTGGAGACTAGGATCCTCATTGCTACTATTTCTAGTTGTATGTGGAAGCTTGTGGACCGTCAGTGGACGCGGTGCATCCTTAGCAATAGCAGTGGGTTTCCTAGATCTCCGGTGACGTGAACGTCGACGTCGCACCTTAGCGGCAGCCTCCCTGTGCGAGGAACCATCCCTGACCATTTGCCTCAAGATTTTCGCCTCATTTTTCACATGTGGGCAATTCTTTGAAATTGCATCGTGAGAGCCTTGACAATAGGCGCACATTTGGTTTACTGCACTTCAGGCGTCGGAACTGTGCGACCCAGAGCAGCCTGAGCACACGGCAGCATTTGCGCAAACCGCACTAACGTGCGCTATCCTTTGAGACGTCCTGCACTGAAGCGGTTTTGGCGCATAAGGCCGTACTATGTGTCGGAAGTGGCCGACGTTGACGTGTGACGACAGGCTGTTTCCTTAGAAAGTTAACTTCCCACACTGCGAGTTTCCCAGTCGAAGGGCTTGCAATATGGCAATTCCGTCTGTCGCCGGCTTGATGAGTATATACAGGTCAGCATCGCTTATGGAATTAGCTACGTCATACACAACGCCGGTCATAGAGTCATGATCGTCTTGTTTATAGCAGCTTACGTTGATGCTATTCAGCACCTTAACGTTGCTCAGAATGTCTAGCGCGCTGCGGTTTGTGACATCTATAGCGAGGATGTTCTTACGGACATTGATCCTTACATATTTGATCTGACCCGGAGCAGGTGCCTCGAGCGACACAGATGTGGCTTGGCGGTTAATCCGGTTTAGATTCTCGCTAGCAGCCACAGGCACAAATAAAATTGTGAGGTCTGATGGCTTTCGCGTCGGGATCAGAGTTGCCTTACTTGTGGAAGGAGATGTCCTGACGAGTCTTCTCTTTGCTTTCTTCTCTTGCTTCTCTTTGCGCATCCGCTAGGAAAAGAACTGTTCCTAGCGGATGC